>NW_024434088.1:0-42599 GCF_017639785.1 Mesocricetus auratus | reverse complement strand
CACACAGTGTTGTATCGTTAGTTTTCCAGAAGTTACTAATGTATATTTCTCCATACAGTTATTTTCGTTAGTTTTCAAGAAGTTATGCATGTCACATTCTCGAACTCAGTGTTGTATTGTTAGATTTCAAGAAGTTACATAGATAGATTCTCAACACAGTGTTGTTTCATTAGTTTTCAAGAAGTTATACATATAGATTCTCACACAGTGTTGTATCATTAATTTTCAAGAAATTACACGTGTAGATTCTCACACAGTGTTGTATCATTAAGTTTCAATAAGTTACACGTGTAGATTCTCACCCAGTATTGTATCATTAATTTTCAATAAGTTACACGTGTAGATTCTCAGACAGTGTTGTATCGTTAGTTTTCAAGAAGTTACACATTATAGATTCTCACACAGTGTTGTATCATTAGTTTTCAAGAAGTCATTTCACAGTTACATAGATTCTCACACAGTGTTGTATCATTAGTTTTCAAGAAGTTACATATGTAGATTCTCACACAGTGTTGTATCGTTAGTTTTCAAAAAGTTACATGTGTGAATTCTCACACAGTGTTACATCGTTAGTTTTCAAGAAATTATGCATTCAGTTTAGAACTCAGAGTTTTATCGTTTGATTTCTAGAAGTTACATAGATAGATTCAGACACAGTATTGTATATTTTTAATAAGTTATGAATATAGATTCTCACACAATTTTGTATCTTTTGTTTTCAAATGTTACATAGTATCCCTCAAGTGTTTTTTCCATTGTTTTCAATAAGTTGCACGTATATATGTGCAGGCAACTTTGTATCGTTGGTCTTCATAAAGTTATGCATGTAGTTTCTCACACTGTGGTGTATTGTTAGTTTTCAAGAAGTTACACGTGTAGATTCTCACACATTGTTGTATCGTTAGGTTTCAAGAAGTTACACGTGTAGATTCTCAGACCGTGTTGAGTCCTTTATTTTCAAGTTTTCACGCACATTTGATTGAAACACAGTATAGTATAATTACTTTTCAATACGATACACAAGTAGATTCTAAGACAGTGTTGTATCATTAGTTTTCAGGTAGTTACACATGTAGTTTCTCATACAGTGTTGTATCATTAGTTTTCAATAAGTAACATGTGTACATTCTTAGACAGTGTTGTATCGTTAATTTTCAATAACTTATACGTGTAGATTCTGACACAGTGTAGTATCGTTAGTTTTCCAGAAGTTACTAATATAGTTTCTCACACAGAGTTATTTCATTAGTTTTCAAGAAGTTATGCATTCTGTTTAGAACACAGTGCTGTATCGTTAGTTTTCATGAAGTTATACAAATAGATATTCATGCAATGTTGTATCATTTGTTTTTAAGAAATTATACATGTAGATTCTTTCACAGTGTTGTATCGTTAGTTTTCAAGAAGGTAAACAATCAGTTTAGAACTCAGTGTTGTATCGTTAGAATTCAAGAAATTATGTCTATAGATTATCACACAGTGCTGTATCGTTAGTTTTCAATAAGTTACACACATAGATTCTCACACAATGTTGTATCATTTGTTTTCAAGATGTTACTCACGTAGCTTCCCACAAAATGTTTTTTCTTTGTTTTCAATAAGTTACCTGTACAGATGTGCAAGGAGCTTTGTATCATTAGCTTTCAAGAAGATACTCATGTAGTTTCTCACACTGAAATTTCTCACAATGTAGTTTCTCCCACTGTAGATTCTCACATGTAGTTTCTCACACAGTGTTGTATCGTTAGTTTTCAATACGTTACACGTGTTGATTCTCAGACAATGTTTTATCGGTAGTTTTCAATTAGAAACATGTGTACATTGTAAGATAATATTGTGTCGTTAGTTTTCAAGAAGTTACACTTATAAATTCTCACACAGTGTTGTATCGGTAGTTTTCAATAAGTTACGAATATTGATTCTCACACCATGTTGTATCATTTGTTTTCAAGATGTTACTCATGTAGTTTACCTTAAAGTGTTTTTCTTTGTTTTCAATAAGTTACAATTATAGATGTGCATGAATCTTTGCATCGTTAGTTTTCAATTAGTTACGCATGTAGTTTCTCACACTGTTATATTATAATGATATTCCATGCTGTATATGAAAACAATATGTTTATTTACCAGAACAAGAGTGGGAGAGAGAGTCGCACAGACCAGGAGTTAGAAGTGTGGCTGGCTTCCAGGACAAAATGGAGTTTCCTTTTATATCTACCTGTGTCAGGTTACAGTACTCTGCCCTCATGGTCAGATAGATTTGTGGGGTTCACTCCTACAATTCCCCTTTTATTCTAAATAGAAGATTTAAATTTGATACAAACTCAAACATATACAACATATATACATACAGGGTGATAATTAAGTTGTAATCTACTTATCCTAAGCTAAACATATCCATTCCACCTAAATTATAAATTTATCTGAAAAGGATGCTTAACTCTGAACACCTCCTTCAAAACCCAACCCTAAAAAAATTGTAAATTAACACTGACAGGTGTAAACTATCCTCTAATATCATTAGTAGGGAGAAGGGACATGGAATTCTCAAATTTACTTCCTGCTGAAATGGGACGATGACAAACATGTGGACACGTGGGAAGAATCTGTTAGTGTAACAAGAGTCTTAAGAAGGTCAATTAGTCTCTGTTTGCAGGAGAGGCTTGACTGAAGTTCTGGATTAGATATCTTATTTTGATTGAAGAACTTTTCTGAAGCTCTGATCAGATTGTAAAAAATGCACTGTATCAATTCCTTGCCCTGACGATGTGTCGAGTCATGTAGTTCCAAGCTGGTTTCAGGATGGTGCTTTTTAGGTGGGGTCTATGACATGGGGAAGTTTAGATGTATTCAGTCGAATCAGGAGGTGTCGGGTAAGTAAATCCACATTCTCTTTTTGAAGCAGTTGAAGATCGTTGTCAAGAAATCCCCTTTTCTCTGGAAAACTGAAATATTAATATTAACAGAGAAATTTTTAACTTTCATGTCTATGAATACTTGAAAAGGCGACTCTAAGGAAGATAATACACATGAAGGAGGTTAGAGTTTTAGAAAAGTATCAAATATAAACAGATGACAGTCCATATATACATATATATATATATATATACAGTTTCTGTCTTATATCAGTAGCTCTTTGATATAATACAGAAAGTCTGAATTGCATTTTAACAATATGCTTGGGTTTAAAGCAGGAGAGCCAAACCAACTCCAAAGCCAGCATTAATTAGATGAATTGGGACACAGGAATATTAAGAAGTGGAAATAGAAATTACAATAACAAAATAGTGAGATTTAGACATTGATAACACATCATATTATTACATGTTTGGTGGTCCTCTGAGTAGCTATCTTATCTCATTTATGTATCCATATACCTAGTATTTTTTCACTGTTCAGAACTAATTTTCCTGTAAAGACACAAACAGAATACTTCTCTTTCCTTTAATGAGGTCTCCTTATACAAAGCATACCTTGTAGATGAGCCATCATCCTTCTTCCTCCTGAGACATTTTCTGTTCTGATCGAATCTTAATTAATTTAGATGGGACCCAAAGCTTTTCTTCTCCTGTGGAAACAAAAGCATAACCCCTTCCCCAACGTAACACATATCCTGGATTCCAGACTGAGGTCATAACTTACTTAAAATACACCAGTTGCTTCAGTTCAGAAGTCTTCTCTTTAGTCCAGTGTCTCTCTGCTGCAGTTTGTCGTTTTCATCAGCATTAAGAAAATTCAATGTTAGTAAAGCATGATGTAACCTGTGTTTGGCGGTCTTGTTCTCCCTGGCTGTTTATGAAGCATCTCTTTTAAGGTTCGGTTAGATCTTTCAATCACTGCTTGTCCTGTGGGATTGTAACATATACCATTTCCATGTTTTATATTATAGTATTTGAAAAATTGTTCCAATTTACTGGAGACATATGCTGGAGCATTGTGAGTTTTTATCATTTTAGGTACACCCATCACAGCCATCACCTCTAAGAGGTGTGTAATAACAGAGTCAGCCTTTTCAGAGCTGAGGGCAGTAGGCCATTGGAATCCTGAGAACGTGTCTATGGTATGGTTTACATATTTTAAACTGCAAAATTCTGGGAAGTGAAATACATCCATTTGCAAAAGTTCATTTCTGTGAATACCTTTAGGATTACAACCTGCTGGTAACGGAGTTTGATTGTAGAATGAGCAACTGGGGCAATTTTTTACTATTTCTTTGGCTTGTTGCCAGGTGATAGAAAAATCCTTCTTTAAGCCTTTGTTGTTAACATGGTGTTTCTTAAGAAATTCTGAAGCTTCCAACACATTACCTACTAATAAACAATTTCATCATTGCCTTGTTCCAGAGGACCTGGCAGACTTGTATGGGATCTGATGTGTGTTATATATATATATATATATATATATATATATATATATATAGGATGAATCCTGTTTCTGATGGTTTGCTGTAATTGTATAAATAATGAGGTTAATTCTGTACTATCAGGAACAAATTCTGCAGTCTCGATGTGCAAGACATGTATTTCTGCATACTGATTATCCGTGACTATATTGACAGGTTCTGTAAAGTCTTTAAGTACCATGAGAATGGCATGTAACTCTGCCTTTTGTACGGAGTTGTAAGGGCTTTGAACTACTTTACTTATATTTCCTATTTATACCCTGCCTTACATGATTTGTTTGCATCTGTGTAGAAGGTAAGAAGCTCAGAAATAGCTGTTTGTCTCATGATACCTGGAAGAATCCAAATTGTTTTCTTATGAATTTGATTCTCTCTGTTTTGGGAGAGTTATTACTACTAATTCCCAAAAAGTCACTGCAAGCAATTTGCCAATACTCATTATCCTTCCATAAGGAGGAAATTTCATCATTTGTTAAAGTTAAAATAATTTCAGCTGGGTCTTTCCAAGTCAGTTGATGAAGCCTTAACTTACCTTTTAATATCAAATCAGAGATCTTTTCTATATATGTTTTCAATTTTTTATTCTGTTTATGTGGCAGAAATACCCATTCAAGTATGATGTCTTCCCTCTGCATTAATATTCCTGAGGGGTATTCTTTATATGGTAAAGTAACCAGAATACAGTACAGTTTTGGATACACAATGCCTACATGTGCTTCTAATATTCTCTTTTCTACCTATTCTAATTGTTTTTCAGGATCAGCTGATGGTACTCATGAGGTGTTTAGTTCTTTATCTCCTTTTAAAGCCATTTTAGGTGTTTTAAATCATGCCCTACTACACGATAATTGTCTGTAATTGAGAGATTTTTCCTAATAATTTTTGAAGATCATTAAGAGTCCGGTACTTTCTGCCGTCTAATTTTCTGATCATCTATTTTATCACTTAAATAGTTAACAGAATCTCCTCTTTGTATTTTTTCTGGGGCAATTTGTAATTCCCAGCGAGGCAAAGTTTCCTTTACTGCTTCAAACATCTTTTCCAAAGTATCCTTATTTGAATCAGACAATAATATGTCATACATATAATGATATATTAACGAATGTGAAATTTTTTTACGAATTATTTCTAGAGGTTTATTCACAAAATATTGACACAAAGTTGAGACGTTTAACATACCTTGAGGTAGTACCTTCCACTGGAATCTCTGTACCGGACAGGAATTATTATAGGTAGGTACCGTGAAGGTAAAATTTTCTCTGTCCTTTTCTTGTAATGGTATGGTAAAGAAGCAATTTTTTAGGCTATAACTATGATTGGCCAATCCTTAGGAATTAGAGAAGGTAACAGCATCCCAGGTTGTAGAGACCCCATAGGCTGAATTACCTTGTTGATTTCTCTAAGATCAGTAACCATTCTCCACTTACCAGACTTCTCTTGACAACAAAAACAGGTGAATTCCATGCACTAGTTGATTCCTCAATATGTCCAGCATCTAGCTGTTCCTGAACTAGCTTCTACAAAGCCTCTAACTTCTCAGATGTCATAGGTCATTGACCCACCCAGAAAGGTGCATCTGTCAGCCATTTTAAGGGTAGAGCTTTTGGTTGCTCTGTAGGTTTGGCACTAGTATCCTGCTTCTGTACAGCCTGTACATTTGTCATCTGTTTTCTGTACTGTCTTACTATATTCTTTCTACCATCAATAGCTTGTCTATAATTCCTAGCAGATAAAGAGGAATGTTAATCTGCGTAATCCATTGCTGTAATAGATCATGACCCCAGAGTTTTATAGCAATATCTGTAACATATGGCTTTAACCTTCCTCTCCGTCCTTCTGGCCCAATAAAGTCAATCCATCTAATGCTCTGTTTAACTTCAGATATCGTTCCAATCCCTAACTATTGAATGTTAACCTCTTTTTTTTAATTTTATTTTCCAGTTTAAATTTAGATAAGAATCAAGGTTGCTTCACAAGTCAGTTCCAGGTCCCTCTCCCATTCCCTCCCTTCCTCCCGTGCCCTCCCCTCCCCCCCCCCCGTTATCCTCTCATTTCTCCAGGGAGGGTGAGGCCCTCCATGGGGGTGTCCATAGTGTGTCATTTCATATAGGGCAGGGCCTAGACCCTTTCCCAAGAGTTCTGGGTGAGAGTGCTCCTCACATTGTTCTATTGGAGTCCAAAGTCCGTGTGTAAACTTGGGATGGGTACTGATCTGCTGCCCAAGGCTCAATAGATTCCCTAGGCCTCTTCACTGACACCCAGATTCAGGGGGTCTTGATCAGTCCCATGCTGGCTTCCCAGGCTAATGCCTGGGATTCAAGAGTTAACCTTTGTCTGGTCAGCTGTTTCTGGGGGTTAAACCAGCCCAGTCTTAATTCCTTTGATCATCAGTCCTCCCTCTCTGTTACTGGCTTTCTTGAGTTCAGCTCAGTACTTAACCAAGGGAGTCTGCCTCTTCTTCGATCAGCCACTAAATAAAGTTTCTGTTTCCCAGACTCTCTGGCCATAGGATTGTAGGCTGGCACTCCCCAGATCTATGTCTAAAATCCATATATGAGAGAGTACATGCCATGTTTCTCTTTTTGTGACTGGGTTACCTCACTCAGGATGGTTTCTTCTAGTGTCATCCATTTGCCTGCGAATCTCATGATTCCATTATTTTTTTCTGCTGAATAGTACTCCATTGTGTAGATGTACCACATTTTCTCTATCCACTCTTCGGGTGAGGGACATCTAGGTTGCTTCCACGTTCTGGCAATTACAAATAAAGCTGCTATGAACATAGTGGAACAGACCTCTTTGTTGTATGAATGGGCATCTTTTGGATATATGCCTAAGAGTGGAGTTGCTGGGTCTTGTGGTAGGTTTATTCCCATTTTTCTGAGGAATCTCCACACTGATTTCCAAAGTGGCTGAACCAGTTGGCACTCCCACCAGCAATGGAGGAGTGTCCCCCTTTCACCACATCCTCTCCAGCATAAATTGTCATTGGTGTTTTTGATTTTAGCCATTCTGACAGGGGTGAGATGGTATCTGAGAGTTGTTTTGATTTGCATTTCCCGGATGGCTAAGGATGTTGAGCACTTTCTCAAGTGCCTCTCAGCCATTTTAGACTCCTCTATTGAAAACTCTCTATTTAGTTCTGCAGCCCACTTTTTAATAGGGTCCTTTGGTGTTTTGGAGACTTGCTTCTTGAGTTCTTTGTAAATTTTGGAGATCAACCCTCTGTCAGATGTGGGATTAGTGAATATTTTTTCCCATTCTGTGGGCTGCCTTTTTGTCTTGCTGACTGTGTCCTTTGCCTTACAGAAGCTTCTCAGTTTCAGTAGGTCCCATTTATTAATTGTTGATCTTACTGCCTGTGCTACTGGTGTTATGTTCAGGAAGCTGTCTCCTGTACCAATTCGTTCAAGGGTACCACCCACTTTCTCTTCTAAGAGGTTCAGTGTGGCTGGATTTATGTTGAGGTCTTTGATCCATTTGGACTTAAGTTTTGTGCATGGCGATAGACATGGATCGATCTGCATTCTTCTACATGCCAGTCTCCAATTATGCCAGCACCATTTGTTGAAGATGCTTTCTTTATTCCATTGTATATTTTTAGCTTCTTTGTCAAAGATCAGATGTTCGTACGTGTGTGGGTTAATACCCGGGTTTTCAATTCGATTCCATTGGTCTACCTGTCTATTTTTGTGCCAATACCAAGCTGTTTTCAGGACTATAGCTCTATAATAGAGCTTGAGGTCAGGGATGGTGATGCCTCCGGACGTTGCCTTGTTGAACAGGGTTGTTTTGGCTATCCTGGTTCTTTTGTTTTTCCATACAAAATTGATTATTGTTCTTTCAAGGTCTGCGAAGAACTGTGCTGGGATTTTAATGGGGATTGCATTGAATCTGTAGATTGCTTTTGGCAGGATTGCCATTTTTACTACATTGATCCTACCTATCCAAGAGCATGGGAGATCTTTCCATTTTCTGAGGGCTTCTTTAATTTCTTTCTTTAAAGATTCAAAGTTCTTACGATACAGGTCTTTCACTTGTTTGGTTAGCGTTACCCCAAGGTATTTTATGTTGTTTGTGGCAATTGTAAAGGGTGATGTTTCTCTGATTTCTCTATCAGCCCTTTTATCATCTGTATATAGTAGGGCTACTGATTTTCTTGAGTTGATCTTGTAGCCTGCCACTTTGCTGAAGGTGTTAATCAGCTGTAAGAGTTCCCTGGTAGAGTTCTTTGGGTCATTGATGTAAACTATCATATCGTCTGCAAACAGTGAAAGTTTGACCTCTTCCTTCCCAATTTGTATCCCCTTGATCCCCCTTTGTTGTCGTATGGCAATAGCTAGGACTTCAAGTACCATGTTGAAAAGGTATGGAGAGAGTGGACAGCCTTGTTTTGTTCCTGATTTTAGAGGAATTGCATTGAGTTTCTGTCCATTTAGTTTGATGTTGGCTGTTGGTTTACTGTATATAGCTTTTATTATGTTTAAGTATGTCCCTGTTATCCCAGATCTCTCCAAGACCTTTATCATGAAGGGGTGTTGGATTTTGTCAAAGGCTTTTTCAGCATCTAGTGAGATGATCATGTGATTTTTGTTTTTCAGCTTGTTTATATGGTGGATTACGTTGATGGATTTTCGTATGTTGAACCATCCCTGCATTCCTGGGATGAAACCTACTTGATCGTGGTGAATGATTGTTTTGATGTGTTCTTGGATCCGATTTGCCAGTATTTTATTGAGTATTTTTGCATCAATGTTCATGAGGGGTATTGGTCTGAAGTTCTCTTTCTTAGTTGTATCTTTGTGTGGCTTGGGGATCAAGGTTATTGAAGCCTCATAGAAAGAGTTTGGCAAAGACCCTTCTGCTTCTATTGTGTGGAACACTTTGAGAAGAATTGGTATAAGCTGTTCTTTGAATTTCTGGTAGAATTCTGCACTGAGGCCATCTGGACCTGGGCTTTTTTTGGTTGGGAGACTTTTGATGACAGCTTCTATTTCCATAGGGGTTATAGGTCTATTTAAATTGCTTATCTGTTCTTGATTTAGTTTTGGCAATTGATAGCTGTCCAGGAAGTCATCCATTTCCTTTAAATTTTCGAATTTTGTGGAGTACAGGTTTTCAAAGTATGACCTAATGATTCTCTGGATTTCCTCAGAGTCTGTTGTTATGTCCCCCTTTTCATTTCTAATTTTGTTAATTTGCGTGTTCACTCTCTGCTGTTTGGTAAGTTTGGACAAAGGTTTGTCTATCTTGTTGATTTTCTCAAAGAACCAACTCTTCGTTGCGTTGATTCTTTGTATTGTTTTCCTGGTTTCTACTTTATTGATTTCAGCCCTCAATTTGATTATTTCCTGGCGTCTACTCCTCCTGGGGGAGTGTGCTTCTTTGTGTTCTAGAGCTTTCAGCTGTGATGTTAATTCTCTGGTATAACTGTTCTCCTGTTTCTTCATGTGAGCATTTAGCGCTATGAACTTCCCCGTAGCACTGCTTTCAAAGTGTCCCATAGGTTTGGGTATGTTGTGTCTTCATTCTCATTGAATTCGAGGAAGTCTTTAATTTCTTTTTTATTTCCTCTTTGACCCAGGGATGGTGCAGTTGAGCATTATTCAATTTCCATGAGTTTGTAGGTTTTCTGCAATTTGTGTTGTTGTTGAATTCTAATTTTAAAGCATGGTGGTCTGATAAGATGCATGGAGTTATTCCAATTTTTTTGTAGCTGCTGAGGTTTGATATGTTGCCAAGTATGTGGTCGATTTTTGAGAAGGTTCCATGTGGTGGTGAGAAGAAGGTATATTCTTTTTTATGTGGATGAAATGTTCTATAGATATCTGTTAGTCCCAGTTGGGTCATTACTTCTATTAGCCCTTTTGCTTCTTTGTTGAGTTTCTGTTTGGTATTCCTGTCTAGTGGTGAGAGTGGTGTGTTGAAATCTCCCACTATAACTGTGTGGGGCTTTAGATGAGATTTAAGTTCTAATAATGTTTTTTAACAAATGTGGATGCCTTTGTATTTGGGGCATAGATGTTCAGAATAGACACTTCCTCTTGGTGGGTTTCACCTGTGATGAGTATGTAATGACCTCCTTCATCTCTTTTGATTGATTTTATTTTAAAGTCTAGTTTGTTAGATATTAGGATTGCTACCCCGGCTTGTTTCTTGGGTCCATTCGATTGAAAAATTTTTTCCCAACCTTTAATTCTCAGGTAATGTCTGTCTTTAAGGGTGAGGTGTGTTTCCTGTATGCAGCAGAAGGAAGGGTTCTGTCTTCGAATCCAATCTGCTAGTCTGTGTCTTTTTATGGGTGAGTTAAGGCCATTAATATTGAGGGATATTAATGACCAATGATTGCTCATCCTTCTTCGATTTGCGATGGTTGTTGTTGGTGGATTATGTGTGGAATTTCACCCCTTTGTTCTTTTGGCTGTTGGTAGAGAGAGATTCTCTAATGCTTATGTTTTTCTGGTTGTAGTTAGCTTCCTTGGGCTGGAGTTTTCCTTCCAAAATTTTCTGTAGGGCTGGGTTAGTGGACACATATTGCTTGAATCTAGTTTTGTCATGGAATATCTTGTTTTCTCCGTCTATAGTGATTGAGAGCTTTGCCGGGTATAGTAGTCTGGGCTGGCATCCGTGGTCTCTTAGTGTAGGTAGAATATCTATCCAGGACCTTCTGGCTTTCAGCGTTTCCATGGAGAAATCAGGTGTAATTCTGATAAAAATATGGAACGCTTCACGAATTTGCGTGTCATCCTTGCGCAGGGGCCATGCTAATCTTCTCTGTATCGTTCCAATTTTAGTATATGTGCTGCCGAAGCGAGCACGAATGTTAACCTCTTTTAAAGCCCAATAATGGTGCCAGGACTTCTGATTAATGATGATGATGTCACTTCCTGTCTAAAATGCCAGTAATCACCATATTATTTACTTTAACTGTTCATTTGGGTCTATGAAATCGTATAGAAGTTTGCCAAAATATATGTTTTGTATCTCCTCCTGATATAATTGCTTCATCCTCTGGAGCTAATGTATTATCCAGTGCCATATTATTTACAATGGGCAGTGGATCTTCTAATTGTCCTGGGAGAGGCAGTCCTCCACTGTACTTGGAATGACCGGATAATCTTTCTTCCTCGGGCCTGCTTGAGGGCCCAATTCGCATTTCCAGGCTGTAAAGATCTACCTTGTTTATCTCTTGTGGACCAGCATTCATCAGTCCAATGTGTACCCTTTCCACATCTCCTGAAGAGACCAGGAGGCTGAGTCCTTCTGTTTGAAGCATTCCTGGTAGAAGCATTATTTCTAGGAATGATTTGTCTACAGTTCCAACTCAGATGTCTTATTTTACCCCAATTTAAACATCTAAAGTTTCGATGTCTTTTGAAACTTCTAAAGATTGCTTCCCCAACCTAATTTGGTATCGCCTCTTGGGTAGGCCATTTTTCATTCTGATTCCTCCTAAATCTTTTAGAAATGGCTTCTCCTATCCAGGTTCCTGCCTCTGGATTGTCATACTCAACATTAGTTGTATATAAGACACATTCCTCCAATGGTGCTGATCTTACCTTTAATGGCCACAGTATCTGTTTTTAATGTGGGTTTGCATTCTCATAAGCCAAAGATTCTGTAAGAAGTCGCCTAATATTAGGATCAGTTATTTGTAAATCTACTGCTCTGCATAATCTTTGTAAGTATTCAGAGAATCTTTCTCTCAGACCTGTATCACTTTTGAATATGATTCAACTCTTTCCCTTGGTTCATGAACCTTATCCAAATCATTTAGTGCTGCTGTTTTGCATAAATATGCTCATCATAACCAGCTTGGACCTGCGGGTCAGAAAATTGCTTCTCCCCAATAATCTTAATTTCAGAAGCTTCAAAGCCATCATTCAAACCTTGAAATTCAAGGGCCTTGGCTTCCTGTCTCCACAAAGCTTTCCACTGTATTTGGGAAGACTGGTCCAGCACTGCAGATATTAAATCATTCCAATCTGAGGGAGTTATCTTATTGATTATAGCCCATGTGTTTAGTAACTGTTTTACTGAAGGGCTGTGGACCCCAAAAGACATTTTCTCTTGTTTTATAGCTTTCATTTCTTTCATGGGAATAGGTTCCCATTTATGTTTAGTGGAACCAGATTGGTTCCTCCGCGATGCTGGCCTTTCAACCATGGTTACTGGGAAGGCCACCATAGGATGTCTAGTAGCCATATTTCTTTTATTTCCTGGTAGCCTAGCATCTGTTGACTCAACATCTGATGTTTCAGAGGATGTATCTTCTAAAGATTGAAATTTTGCAACCATGTCATCCTTTAGGTCTTGAATTTCGTGCAGTGGCTCTGGTAACTACTAAGGCGGTGGAAGGCAGAACTAACTGGGCAAGGGAATTGGGCAGGTGACTTGGAGGGGCACGGGCAGGAGATATCCAGGGTGCCATGGCGGGGAACGCTGTCCTCTTGGCAGCCTTGGGGGCAGCAGAGGCAGCAACGCCAGCGGCTCTGAGCGCTGTGGCAGTGGCGACAACCGAGGTGGCGAGATGCAAGCATGGCGGCTGCCGCCCTGGGACGGCAGTACTCGCTGGAATTGGTGGCGGAGAGTCTTTTGCAGCGTCCCACCTCAGGATCCGGAGAAGGCAGCAGAGGATGTGAGAAATGGAATTCGGAAGAATCGGGAGGGAGAAAGCACGCACAAGGTAGCTGTGGCCAGGTGGCTGGAATGGCGATTAGCACTCACCTCGGGATGCCGGCTGTAATTCCAAACCACTTCTGCCATGAGATATAACGATATTAGATGCTATATATGGAAAACAATATATTTATTTACCAGAGAGAAAGAGAGAGAGTCACACAGACCAGGAGTTAGAAGCATGGCTGGCTTCCAGGAGAAAAAGTGGGGGTTCCTTCTATTTCACTTCCTTTTATATCTACCTGTGTCAGTTTACATGTCTCCGCCCTAATGGGCAGAAGGCTTTGTGGGGTTCACTCCTACATTATATCATTAGTTTTCAAGAAGTTACACTTATAGATTCTCACACAGTGTTGTATGGTTAGTTTTCAATATGTTACACATGTAGATCCACACACAGTGTTGTATCTTTAATTTTCAATAAGTTACATGTATAGATTCTCAGACAGTGTTGTGTCCTTTATTTTCAAGTAGTTACACATAAAATTTCAAACACAGTATTGTATCGTTACTTTTCAATATGATACATATGTAATTTCTCAGAGACTGTTGTATCATAATTTTTAAGTGCTTACACATGTAGATTCTCACACAGTGTTGTATTGTTAGTTTTTGAGGAGTTTTACGTGTAGATTCTCAGACAGTGTTGTATCATTTGTTTTCAATATGTTACAGGAGTAGATAAGCACATAGTGTTGTAACTTTAATTTTCAATCAGTTACAAGTGTATATTCTCAGACAGTGTTGTGTTCTTTATTTTCAAGAAGTTACACATATATATTCAAACACAATGTTGTATCGTTACTTTTCAGTAAGATGCACGTGTAGATTCAAAAACAGTGTTGTATCGTTAATTTTCAATATGTTAAACGTGTAGATTCTCACACAGTGTTGTATCGTTAATTTTCAATCAGTTACACGTGTAGATTCTCAGACAGTGTTATTTCTTTAGTTTTCAAGAAGTTATGCATTCAGTTTAGATCTCAGAGTTGTATCGTTAGATTTCAATAAGTTCCATAGACAGATTCTCACACAGTGTGTATCGTTAGTTTTCAAGTAGTTACACACATAGTTTCTCACACAGTGCTGCATATTTAGTTTTCAATCAGTTACATGTGTATATTCTGAAGACAGTGTTGTGTCATTTGTTTTGAAGAAGTTACGATTATAGATACTCACATAGTGTTTTATCGTTTGTTTTTGAAAAGTTACACATGTAGATTCTCTCACAGTGTTTTATCGTTTGTTTTTGAAAAGTTACACATGTAGATTGTCTCACAGTGTTGTATCGTTTGTTTTCAAGATGTTACTCATGTAGTTTCCCAAAAAGTGTAGTTACCTTTTTTTTCAATAAGTTACGTGTATAGATGTGCAGGAAGCTTTGAATCGTTAGTTTTCAAGAAGTTTTGCATGTAGCTTCTCACACTGTGTTGTATCATTAGATTTCAACAAGTTAAACTTGTAGTTTCTCACATAGTGTTGTATCATTAGATTTCAAGAAGTTACGCATGTAGTTTCTCACAAAGTGTTGTTTCCTTTGGTTTCAAGATGTTACACATGTAGATTCTCAGACAGTGTTGTATCTTTAATTTTCAATAAGGTACACGTGTAGATTCTCAGACAGAGTTTTTTCCTTTTTTTTCAGGAAGTCACGCATATAGATTCAAACACAGTTTTGTATCATTACTTTTCAATAAGATACACGTGTAGATACTCCGACAGTGTTGTATCGTTAGTTTTCAAGTAGTGACACATATAGTTTCTCACACAGTGTTGTATCGTTAGTTTTCAAGTACATAGTCTACAGTGTCTAGTTTCAGTTAGTTACAGTCAGTTGTATCGTTAGTTTTCCAGAAGTAACTAATGTAGTTTCTCACACAGCGTTAATTAATTAGTTTTCAAGAAGTTATGCATTCAGTTTAGAACTCAGAGTTGTATCGTTAGATTTCAAGAAGTTACATATATAGATTCTCAAACATCGTTAGTTTTCCAGAATTTTAGCACATAGATATTCACACAGTGGTGTACTGTTTATTTATAAGAAGTTGCACATATAGATTCTCTCACAGTGTTGTATCATTAGTTTTCAAGATGTTACACATGTAGTCTCTCAAACAGTGTTGTGTCGTTAATTTTTATAAGTTGTCGTTAATTTTTATAAGTTACACATGGAGATTCTCAAACTATGATGTATCGTTAGTTTTCAAGAACTTACGTATATAGATTATAACACCGTGTTGTATCATTAGTTTTCAAGTAGTTACACGTGTGGATTCTCACACAGTGTTTTGTCATAGACTTTGAGTAGTTACGTATATAGATTCTCACACAGTGCTGTATCATTAGTTTTCAATGAGCTACAAATACATTTTCTCACACAATGTTTTATCATTTGTTTTCAAGATGTTACTCACATTGTTTCACACAAAGTGTTGTTTCTTTGTTTTCAATAAGTTACGCATATACATGTACAGGCAGTTTGTACCATTAGTTTTCAAGAAGCTATCCATGTAGTTTCTCACACTGTGTTGTATCATTAGTTTTCAAGAAGTCACACATGCAGTTTCTCACACAGTTTTGTAACCTTAGTTTTCAAGGAGTTACACGTGTAGATTCTCAGACAGTGTTGAGTCCTTTATTTTCAAGAAGTTTACAAATACAGATTCAAACACAGGATTGTATCTTTACTTTTCAAAAAGATACATGTGCAGTTTCTCACAGTGTTTTGTATTGTTAGTTTTCAAGGAGTTACACGTGTAGACTTTCAAACAGTGTTGATTCAAACACAGTATTGCATTACTACTTTTCAATTAGATAAATGTGTAGTTTCTCACACAGTGTTGAATCATTAGTTTTCAATAAGTAACACGCATAGATTCTCAGTGTTGTTTTGTTAATTTTCAATAAGTTACAAGTGTAGAGTCTCACACAGTGTTGTGTGGTTATTTTTCAATAAGTTATACTTATAGAGTCTCAAGACAATATTATATCATTAGTTTTCAAGAAGTTATCATTATAGATTCTCACAGAGTATGGTATCGTTATTTTTCAAGAAGTTATGCACATTGATACCTACACAGTGTGGTATTGTTTGTGTTTAAGAATTTATAATTGTCGATTCCCTCACTATGTTGTATTGCTACTTTTCAAGAAGTTATGCAAGTAGTTCCTCAGTGTTGTGTCATTAATTTTAATAAGTTACACGTGGAGATTCTCACAATGTGCTGTATCATTAGTTTTCAAGAACTTACATATATGGATTCTCACACAGTGCTGTATCGTTAGTTTTCAAGTAAGTTACACGTGTAGATTCTCACACAGAGCTGTTTCATTAGTTTTCAATATGTTACATATCTAGATTCTCACACAGTGTTGTTTCATTAATTTTCAATATGATACATGTGTAGATTCTCACATAGTGTTGTATCATGAGTTTTCAAGAAGTTGTAAATGTAGTTTCTCACACAGATCGTTAGTTTTCAATGAGTTACACATGTAGATTCTCACACACTCTTATATGTTAATTTTCAATAAGATACATGTGTAGAATCTCACACAGAGTTATTTCATTAGTTTTCAAGAAGTTATGCCTGTAGATTCTCACACAGTCTTGTATCGTTAGTTTCAAAAAGTTACTATTTTAGTTTCTCATACAGAGTTATTTCATTAGTTTCAAGAAGTTATGTGTGTAGTTTCACAGACAGAGTTGTATCATTAGTTTCCAAGAACCTTTGCTTATAGATTCTTATGCAGTGTTGTGTGGTTAGTTTTCAAGAAGTTACAAATATAGATTTTCACAAAGTGTTTTAACATTAGATTCTCACCCCATGTTGTATACTGTTTTTTTTCAATAAGTTACACATGTATATTCTCACACAGTGCTGTATCATTAATTTTCAATAAGATACACGGATAAATTCTCATACAATGTTGCATCGTTAGTTTTCAAGAAGTTATACATGTAATTTCTCACACAGTGTTGTATTGTTTGTTTTCAATAAGATACACGTGTAGATTTTCACACAGTGTTATATCATTTGTTTTCCATAAGTTACTAATGTAGATTCTCAAACAGAGTTGTATTGTTAGTTTTCAAGAAGTTATACATTCAGATCTTAGAACTAATAGTTGTATCGTTAGTTTTCAAGAAGTTATACTTGATAGATTCTCACACGAGTGTTGTATCGTTAGTTTTCAAGAAGTTATGCACATAGATACCTACACAGTGTTGTATCGTTTGTGTTTAAGAAGTTACACATGTAGATTCTCTCACTATGTTGTATTGTTAGTTTTCAACAATGTTATGCATAGTAGTTCTCTCAGTGTTGTGTCATTAATTTTAATAAGTTACACGTGGAGATTCTCACACATGTGCTGTATCAGTTAGTTTTCAAGAACTTAGCATATATAGATTCTAACATCTGTAGTTAGTTATCATTAGTTTTCAATAATGTTACATCGTCGTAGATTTCTCACACAGTGTTGTTTCACTAATTTTCAATATGATACATGTGTAGATTCTCACATAGTGTTGTATCATGAGTTTTCAAGTAGTTGTAAATGTAGTTTCTCACACAGGGTGGGATCATTAGTTTTCAATAAGTTACACGTGTAGATTCTCACACACTCTTATATGTTAATTTTCAATAAGATACATATGTAGATTCTCACACAGAGTTGTATCATTAGTTTTCAAGAAGTTAAGCCTGTAGATTCTCACACAGTGTTGTATCATTAGTTTCAAAAAGTTACTATTTTAGTTTCTCACACAGAGTTATTTCATTAGTTTCAAAAAGTTATGCGTGTAGTTTCACAGACAGAGTTGTATCGTTAGTTTTCAATAAGTTACACTTATAGATTCTCACACATTTAGATCCTCAAGAAATTGTTGTATGATTAGTTTTCAGGGAGTTACGTTTTGAAACTAACGATATAAGACTGTGTGCGAATCTCGATGTATAACTTCTTGAAAACTAGTGAAATAACTCTGTGTGAGAAACTACATTAGTAACTTATTGAAAACTTATGATACAACACTGTGGGAGAATCTGCAAGTGTAACTTCTTGAAAATTAACCATACAACACTATGGGAGAAACTTCATGCATAACTTCTGGAAAACTAACGATACTGCACTATGTGAGAATCTATAAGTGTAACTTATTGAAAACTAATGATACAACACTGAGAATCTATAAGCATAACTTCTTGAAAACTAACCATACAACGCTGTCTAAGAAACTACACGCATATCTTTTGAAAACTAATGAAATAAATCTGTGTGAGAAACTACACTAGTAACAACTTGAAAACTAACCACACAACCGGGTATGAGAATCTACAAATGTAACTTCTTGAAAACAAACGATATAACACTTTGTGAGAAACTACGTGTTTAACTTCTTGAAAACTAACGAAAAACACTGTCTGAGAAACTACAAGTGTATCTTCTTGAAAATTAACAAAGGAAACAACACTTTGTGGGAAACTACTTGAATAACATCGTGAAAATAAACGATTCAACATTGTGTGAGTATCTATATTCATAACATATTGAAAACTAACGATATGGCACTGTGTGAGAATGTACAAATGTAACTTCTTGAAATCTAACAATACAACACTGAGTTCTAAGCGGAATGCATAACTTCTTGAAAACTAACGAAACAACATTCTGTGAGAATCCACATGTGTAACTTACTGAAAATTAACGAAACAACACTGTCTGAGAATCTACACGTATAACTTTTAGAAAACTAAATATACAAAACTGTGTGATTAACTACATGTGTAACTACTTAATACTAACGATACAACACTGAGAATCTACAAGTGTATACTTATTGAAAGGTAATAATACAATATTGTGTTTGAATCTATAAGCGTAACTTCTTCATGTAACGATACAACACTGTCTGAGAATCTAGGCATGTAACTTATTGAAAATTTTCGATAGACCACTGTGTGAGAATCTACATGTGTAACTTATTAAAATTAACAATAGAACACTTGGTGAGAATCTACACGTATAACTTATTGAAAAATAACGATACAAAACTGTGTGAGAATCTACACGTGTATCTTCTTGAAAATTAACAAAACAGCACAGTCTGAGAATCTACACATGTAACTTATGGAAAAGTAATGATACAATACTGCGTGAAAAACTACACGTATGTCTTATTGAAAAGTAATGATACGATGCTGTGTTTGAATCTATATGCATAACTTCTTGAAAATAAAGAACACAACACTTTCTGAGAATCTACACCTGTAACTTCTTGAAAACTAACGCTACAACACTGTTTTCGAAACTACATGTGTAACTTCTTGAAAACTAATGATACAACACAGTGTGAGAAACTTCATGAATAACTTCTTGAATTCAAGCGATACAAAGCTGCCTTCACATTTATATGCGTAACTTATTGAAAACAAAGGAAAAAAACTTTTGGGAAACTACTTGAGTAACATCTTGAAAATAAACGATTCAACATTGTGTGAGAATCTATATTCGTAACTTACTGAAAACCAATGATTCGGCACTGTGTGAGAATCTATATACGTAACTTCTTGAAAACTAACGATACAACATTCTGTGAGAATCCACACGTGTAACTTATTGAAAACTAACAATACAGCACTGAGTGAGAATCTACACATGTAACTTACTGAAAATTAACGATACAACACTGTCTGAGAATCTACATGTGTAAATTTTGGAAAATTAAAGATAAAAAACTGGGTGAGAAACCACATATGTATCTACTTGAATACTAACGATACAACATTGTCTGAGAATCTACAAGTGAATCTTATTGAAATGTAATGATACAACATTGTGTTTGAATCTATATGTGTAACTTCTTGAAAATAAAGGACACAACACTGTCTGAGAATCTACACGTGTAACGTATTGAAAATTAAGGATACAACATTGTGTCTGAATCTATAAATGTAACTTCTTCTATCTAACGATACACCACTGTCAGAGGATCTATGCATTTAACGTATTGAAAATTATCGATAGAACACTATGTGAGAATCTACATGTATAACTTACTGAAAATTAACGATAGAACACTGGGTGAGAATATACACGTAAAACTTAATGAAAATTAACGATACAACAGTGTCTGAAAATCTACACGTGTAACTCACTGAAAATTAACGATACAACACTGTCTGAGAATCTACACGTGTATCTTATTGAAAACCAACGATACAAAACTGTGTGAGTAACTACACGTGTATCATATTGAAAAGTAATGATACAACCCTGTGTTTGAATCTATATGTGTAGCATCTTGAAAATAAAGGTCTCAACACTGTCTGAGAATCTACACGTGTAACTTCTTTAAAACTAATGATACAACACTGTGTGATAAACTACTTGTGTAACTTTTTCAAAACTAATGATACAACACAGTGTGAGAAACTACATTCATAACTTATTGAAAACTACTGATACAAAGCTTCCTGCATATTTATATGTGTAACTTATTTAAAACAAAGGAAACAACACTTTGTGGGAGACTATGTATCAACTTCGTGAAAACTAACGATACAACGCTGAGTTCTTAACTGAATGCATAACAACTAGAAAACTAATGATACAGCACTATGTAAGAATCCACAAGTGTAACTTATTGAAAACCAATGATACAACACTGAGTGATTATCTATATATGTAAGTTCTTGTAAACGAATGATACAACACAGTGTGAGAATATCCACGTGTAACTTATAAAAATTAAAGACACAACACTGTTTAAGATACTGCATGTGTAACATCGTGAAAACTAACGATACAACACTGTGAGAGAATCTATATGTCTAACTTCTTAAAAACAAATGGTACAACACTGTGTGAGTATCTGTGTGTAACTTCTTGAAAACTAACGATACTGCACTGTGTGAGAATCTATCTACATAACTTCTTGAAATATAACGATACAATTCTGTTTTAAACTGAAAGCATAACTTCTTGAAAACTAACGAAATAACTCTGTGTAAGAAACTCACTATATTAGTAACTTTTGAAAAACTAACGATACAACACTGTCTAAGAATCAACAAGTGTAAATTCTTGAAAACTAATGAAACAAAGTTGTGTGAGATTCTAAACCTGTACCATATTGAAAACTAACGATACAACGATGTGTGAGATACTACACGTGTACCTAATTGAAAATTAACGATGTAACACTATGTGAGAATCTATAAGCGTAACTTCTAGAATACTAAGGATACAAGACTATCTTGAGAAATTCCACGTGTAACTTATTGAAAACTAATGACACAACCCTGAGAAGCTTCATGTTAACATAATGAAAACAAAAGATACAACACTGTGTGAGAATCTATAAGGGTAACTTCTTGAATACTAAGGATAAAACATTGTCTAGAGTATCTACACATGTAAATTATGGAAAATTACCCATTCAACCCTGTAACTTCTTGAAAAGTAACGATACAACACTATGTAAGAATCTATAAAGTGTAACTTCTTGAATACTAAGGATACTGCACTGTCCTGAGAATCTCCATGTGTAACTTATTGAAAACTAACGATAAAACCCTGTGTTTGAATCTATATGCGTAACTTCTTGAAAATGAAGAACTAAACACTGTCTTAGAATTTACACATGTAACTTCTTGAAAACTAATGATACAACACTGTGTGAGAAACTACATGTGTAACTTCTTGAAAACTAATGATACAAAGATGCCTGCACATCTATACACATACCTTATTGAAAACAAAGGAAACAACATTTTGTGGGAATCTTCGTGAGTAACATCTTGAAAACAAACGATACAACATTGTGTGAGAATCTATAGTCATAACTTATTGAAATCTAACGATACAACACTGAGTTCAGAACTGAATGCATAACTTCTTGAAAACTAATGATACAACACTGTATGATAATCTACACGTGTAACTTATTGAAAAATAAGTTTACAACACAGAGTGAGAATCTCCACACATAACTGATAATAATTAACGACACATCACTGTTTGAGAAACTACATGCGTAACATCTTGAAAACTAACGATACGACACTGTGAGAGAATCTACATGTGTAACTTCTTAAAAGCAAATGATACAGCACTGTGTGAGTATCTATGTGCATAACTTCTTGAAAACAAACGATACAACACTGTGTAAGAAACTAAGTGTTAACTTCTTGAAAACCAACGATAAAACACTGTGTAGAATCTATATTCATAACTTTTTGAAAACTAACGATACAACACTGAGTTTGATAGAACACGCATAATTTCTTGAAAACTAATCAAATAACTCTGTCTGAGAAACAACAATAGTAACTTATTGAAAACTAACGATACAACACTATTAGAATCTACATGTGTATCTCATTGAAAATTAACATACAACAATGTGAGAGAATCTACACGTGTAACTTATTGAAAACTAATGATACATTGCTGTGTGAGATTCTACACGTGTACCTATTGAAAAGTAAAGTACATTGCTGTGTGAGAATCTACATGTGTAACATATTGAAAACTGATGATACATTGCTGTGTGAGAATCTACATGTGTACCTTATTGATAACTAACGATAAAACAATGTGTAAGAATCTATGAGTATAAGTACTTGAAATCAAGCAATACAACACTGTGTGAGAAACTGCATGCATACATTCTTGAAAACTAATGATACAACACTGTGAGAGAAACTACATGTGTAAATTCTTGAAAACTAATGAAACAAAGTTGTGTGAGATTCTAAACGTGTACCATATTGAAAACTAACGATACAACGATGTGTGAGATACTACACGTGTACCTAGTTGAAAACTAACAAGACAAGCTGTGTGAGAATCTACAGGTGTAACCTATTGAAAACTAAATATACAACACTGTGTAAGTATCTACACATGTACCTTATTGAAAACAAAAGAAAAAACTGTTGGAGAATATACAGGTGTAACATATTGAAAACTAACGATACAATGCTGTGTGAGAATCTACACATGTACCTTATTGAAAACTAACGATACAATACTGTGTGAGATTCTACACGTGTACCTTATTGAAAACTAACGATACAACGCTGTGTGAGAATCTACAGGTGTAACCTATTGAAAACTATTGATAAAACGCTGACTGAGAATCTACACATGTACACCTTTGAAAAATAGAGATACAATACAGTTTGAGAATCTAACCGTGTAACTTCTTGCAAAATATCGATACAACACTGTGTCAGAAACTACATACGCAATTTCTTGAAAACTAATGATACAAAACTGTGTGAGAATCTATAAGTGTAACTACTGGAAAACTAGCGATACAACACTGTGTGACAAACTACATGCACAGCTTCTTAAAAACTAAGGATTAAACGCTGTGTGAAATTCTCCATTTGTACCTTATTGAAAACTAACCACACAAATCTGTGTGAGAATCTACAGGTGTAACTTATTGAAAACTAAAGATACGACACTGTGTAAGTATATGCACTCGTACATTTTTGAAGACTAACAATACAACACAGTTTAAGAATCTACCCATTTAACTTCTTGGAAACTATCGACACAACACTGTGTGAGAAAGTGCATGCCTAACTTCCTGAAAACTAACGATACAACGCTGTGTGGGAATCTACACGTGTACATTATCGAAAACTAATGATACGACGCTGTGTGAGATTCTACACGTGTAACTTATTGAAAACTTACTATACAACGCTGTGTGAGAATCCATAAACGAAACTTTTTGAAAACTAACGATACAACGCTGTGTGAGAATCTATACGTGTACCTTAGTGATAACTAACGAAACATCACTGTGTGAGAATCTATAATTGTAACTTCTTGAAAACTAGCGATACAACGCTGTGTGAGAATGTACATGCCTAACTTCTTGAAAACTAACAATACAATGCTGTGTGAGAATCTACACGTGTACCTTATCGAAATTATCTGAAATTACCTTATCTGAAAATTCAATGCTGTGTGAGAATCTACATGTGCAATTTATGGAAAACTAACTATATATCACTGTGTAAAAATCTACACATGTAACTTCTTCAAAACTAGCCTCATAACCTTTTTGAGAAACTACATGTGTAAGTTCTCGGAAACTATCGCCACAACACTTGTGAGAAATTACATGTGTAACTTCTTGAAAACTAACAAAACAACTCTGTGTGAGAATCTATAAGGGATACTTCTTGAAAACCATCAATACAACACGGTGTGAGGAACTACATGTATACCTTATTAAAAATTAACGCTATAACTCTGTGTGTGATTCTACATGTGTATCTTATTGAAAACTAATTATACAATGCTTTGTGAGATTCAACACTTGTACCTTATTGAAAACAAACAATACAAACCTGTGTGCGAATCTACAGGGGTAACTTATAGAAAACTAATCATACAACACTGTATGAGTCTACACGTGCAACTTATTGAAAGCTAAAGCTACAACGCTGTGTCATAATCTACACGTACACCTTATCGAAAACTAACGATACAATGATGTGTGAGAATATACACGTGTACCTCATTGATAACTAACTATACAAAAATGTGTGAGAATTTATAAGTGTAACTACATGAGAACAAGCGATACAATACTGTGTGAGAAACTACATGTGTAAATTCTTGAAAACTAACAACACAAGGCTGTGTGAGATTCTACAAGTGTACCTTATTGAACACTAACGATACAACGCTGTGTGAGAATCTATATGTGTAAGTACTTGAAAACTAGCCATACAACACTGAGTGAGAAACAACATGCCTAACTTCTTGAAAACTAATGCTACAACGCTGTGTGAGATTCTAAACCTGTACCTTATTGAAAACCTACGATGCCACACAATTTAATTATCTACATGTGTAACATCTTGGAAACTAATGACACAACACTGTGTGAGAAACTATATGCATAATTTCTTGAAAACTAACGATAAAACCCTGTATGATAATCTACCGATGTAACTTATTGAAAACTCACAATTCAATGCTGTGTGAGCTTCTACAATTGTACCTTATTGAAAACAAATGGTAGAAAGCTGTTTGAGAATGTACAGGTGTAACTTATTGAAAACTAACCATACAACACAGTTTGAGAAATACCCGTGTGACTTCTTGGAAAATATCTATAACACTCTGTGAGAAAATTCATGCGTAAATTTTTGAAAAATAATGATAAAAAACTGTGAGAATCTATAAGTGTAACTACTTGAAAACCAGCCATAAAACACTGTGTGACAAACTACATGCATAGATTCTTAAAAACTAACAATCAAACGCTGTGTGAGATTCTCCATTCGTACCTTATTGAAAACTAAGGATACAATTCTGTGTGAGAAACTACATGCAAAACTTGTGGAACACTAAAGATACAACACTGTGTAAGAATCTACCCCTGTACCTTGTTGAAAACTAGCGAAACAACACAGTTTACGAATCTACTCATGTAATTTCTAGGAAACTATCACACAACACTCTGTGAGAATCAGTATTCATAATTCCTTAGAAACTAATGATACAACTCAGTGTGAGTATCTACACTTGTAACATATTTAAATGAAACGATACAATACTTTGTGAGAATCTGTAAGCGTAACTTCTTGAAAACTAATGATACAACACTGTGTGAGAAACTACACCTCTACCTTCTTGAAACCAAAGTTTACAAAGCTAGGTGAGAATCTACACGTGTACCTTATTGATAACTAATGATACAACGCTGTGTGAGAATCTACATGTGTACCTTATTGAAAACTAATGATACAAGGCTGTGTTAGATTCTACACTTGTACCTTATTGAAAACTGAAGATACAATGCTGTGTGAGAATCTACACGTGTAATTTATGGAAAACTAACGATATAACACTTTGTGAGAATCTACACATGGATCTTCTTCAAAACTAGCCTACTAACCTTTTGTGAGACACTGCATATGTAAGTTCTTGGAAACTATCCATACAACACTGTGTGAGAAACTACATGTGTAACTTCTTGGAAACTAACAAAAAATCTGAGTGAGAATCTATAAGCACTACTTCTTGAAAACAATCAATACAACACTGTGTGAGGAACTATATGCGTAACTTCTTGAAAATTAACGCTATAAAGCTCTGTGTTTATCTACATGGGTACCTTATTGAAAATTCACCATACAACGCTGTGTGAATCAAAAATTGTACCTTGTTGAAAACTAGCAATACAAGCTGTTTGAGAATCAACAGGTGTAACTTATTGAAAACTAAAGATACAACACTGTGTATGTATCTACACGTGTACCTTATTGAAAACAAACGATACAAAGCTGTGTGAGAATTTGCAGGTGTAACTTATTGAAAACTAACAATACCAAACTGTGTGAGAATCTATCCGTGTAAATACTTGAAAATATTGATACAACACTGTGTGAGAAACTACATGTGTAAATTCTTGAAAAATAACGATACAAAGCTGTGTGATAATCTACAGGTGTACCTTATTGGAAACTAAGGATACAATGCTGATTTGCAATCTACACCTGTGCCTTATTGAAAACTACACAGTTTGAGAATTTACCCATGTAACTTCTTGGAAAATATCGATACAAAACTGTGTGAGAATCTACATGGGAAATTTCTTGAAAACTAACGATATAAACCTGTGTGAGACTCTATTAGTGTAATTACATGAAAACTAGAGATACAATGCTGTTTGAGTATCTCCACGTGTACCTTATTGAAAACAAAGGAGACAACACTGTGTTTGAATCTACATGTGTACCTTATTGAAAACTAAGGAACCAACGCTGTGTGAGATTCTCCACAGGAACCTTATTGAAAACCAAGGAAACATCGCTGTGTGAGATTCTACACGTGTAACATATTGAAAACAATTGCTATAATGCTGTGTGATAATCTACACGTGTAATGTATTGAAAACAAATGAAACAACGCTGTGTGAGATTCTACACGTGTACCTTATTGAAAACTATTCAGAAAACACTGTGTGAGAATCAACATGTTTACCTTATTGAAAAATAATGATACAACACTGTGTGAGAATCTACATGTGTACCTTATAGAAAACTAACGACACAAACCTGTGTGAGAATATACACCTGTAACTTTTTGAAAACTAATGATATAACACTGTGTGAGATTCTACATGTGTACCTTATTGAAAACTATCCATAAAACACTGTGTGAGAAAGTACATGCGTATCTTATTGAAAGCTAACCATACAACACTCTGTGAGAATCTACACGTGTAACTTATTGAAAACTGATGATACAACACTGTGTGATTATCAACACGTGTACATTATTGGAAACTAATGATAAAACGCTGTGTGATAATCTACACTTGTAACTTATGGACAACTAACAATACAAAGCTGTGTGAGTTTCTACACGTGTAACTTTTTGAAAACTAATGATACAACTGTGTGAGAATCTACACGTGTAACTTATTGAAAATTAATGATACAACACTGTGTGAGATTCTACACGTGTACCTTATAGAAACCTAATGACACAAAGCTGTGTGAGAATCTACAGGTGTAACTTATTGCAAACTATAGATACAACACTGTGTGAGAATATACTTGTGTAACTTTGGGAAAATTAACGATATAACACTGTGTGAGAATCAGCACATTTATCTTCTTCAAAACTAGTCTTAAAACCTTGTGTGGGAAACCACATCTGTAACTTCTTGGAATCTATCGATACAACACTATATGAGAAAGTAAATGGGTAACTTGTTGAAAACTAAGGAAACAACTCTGTGTGAGAATCTATAAGGGATACTTCTTGAAAACCATCAATACAATACTGTGTTAGGAACTACATGCATGACTTCTTGAAAATTAATGATACAACGCTGTGTGAGATTCTGCACCTGTACCTTATTGAAAACTAAAGAAACAATGCTGTGTGAGATATTCCACGTGAACCTTATTGAAAACTAACAAAACAACGTTGTGTGAGATTCTACACGTGGAACTAATTGAAACCTAACGCTATAACGCTGTGTGATAATCTACACGTGTATTGTACATAAGACTAAGGATACAATGCTGTGTGAGAATCTACACGTTTACCTTATTGAAAACAAACGACACCAACCTGTGTGAGAATCTACAGGTGTAACTTATTGAAAACAAATGATACAACGCTGTGTGTGAATCTGTAAGTGTAACTACTGGAAAACTAGCGATACAAAACTGTGTGAGAAACTACAGGTGTAAATTCTTGAAAACTAACAATACAACTCTGTTTGAGATTCTACACGTGTAACTTACTAAAAACTAATGCCCCAACGCTGTGTGAGATTCTACCTGTGTACTTTAGAAAACTAACGACACAACGCTATGTGAGAATATACACGTGTAGCATATTGAAAACTAATGATATAACAGTGTGTGAGATTCAACACGTGCAACTTATTGAAAACTAACTGAACAACGCTGTATGAGATTCTACACGTGTACCTTATTGATAACTAACGATACAACATTGTTTGAGAATCTACAGTGTAACTATTGAAAACTGATACAACACTGTGTCAGAAACAACATGCGTAAATTCTTGAAAGCTAATGATACAACGCTGTGTGAGATTCTACACGTGTACCTTATTGAAAACTATCGACACAATGCTGTGTGAGAATCTACAGGTGTAACTTATTGAAAATTTAAGATACAACGCTGTGTGAGAATCTACACGTGTAACTTATTGAAAACTAACGATACAAAGCTGTGTGAGATTCTACACGTGTACCTTATTGAAAACAAAGGATACAATACAGTTTGAGAATCTACCTGTGTAACTTCTTGGAAACTATGGACACAATACTGCATGAGAAACTACATGTGTAATTTCTTGAAAACTAACAATAAAACACTGTGTGAGAATCTACACGTGTACCTTATTGAAAACTAACAACACAACTCTGTGTGAGAATCTACAGGTGTACCTTATTGAAAACTAAAGATACAACTCTGTGTGAGTATCTACACGTGTAACCTATTGATAACTAATGATACAACAGCTGTGTGAGATTCTACACGTGTGAACTTATTGAAAACTAACTGATACAAGGCTGTGTGAGATTCTACACGTGTACCTTATTGAAAACTAACAAAACAACACTGTGTGTTATTAGAAACGTGTAGCTTATTAAAAACTAATGCTACAACGCTGTGTGATAATCTACACCTGTAACTTATGTAAAACAAACGATACAAACCTGTGTGAGATTCTACACGTGTACCTTACTGAAAACTAATGATACAACCTTGTGTGAGATTCTACACTTGTACCTTATTGAAAACTAACCATACAATGCTGTTTGAGAATCTACACGTGCAACGTATTGAAAACTATTGATACAACAGTGTGTGAGGATCTAATCCTGCAACTTATTGAAATCTAACGATACAAAGCTGTGTGAAAATCTACACGTGTAACTTATTGAAAACTAATGATACAACACTGTGTGAGAATCTATATGTGTACCTTATTGAAAACTACTGATACAATACTGTGTGAGATTCTACACGTGTACCTTATTGAAAACTAACGATACAATGCTGTGTGAGAATCTACAGGTGTACCTTATTGAAAACTAAACGATACAACACTGTTGTGAGAATACTATATGTGTAACATAATTGAAAAATAACCAAACAACACTGTGTGCGAATGTACACATTTAACTCCTTCATAAATAGCCTTAAAACCTGTTGTGAGAAACTACATCTGTAACTTCTTGGAAACAATTTATACAACACTGTGTGAGATACTAAATGCATAACTTGTTGAAAACTAACAACTTAAATATCATCTAAAGTCCCACACAGTTATAGTGGGAGATTTCAACACACCACTCTCACCACTAGACAGGAATACGAGACAGAAATTCAAAAAAGAAACAAAGGGTCTAATAGAAGTAATGACCCAACTGGGATTAACAGATATCTATAGAACATTTCATCCACATAAAAAAGAATATACCTTCTTCTCACCACCACATGGAACCTTCTCAAAAATCGACCACATACTTGGCAACATATCAAACCTCAGAAGCTACAAAAAATTGGAATAACTCCATGCATCTTATCAGACCACCATGCTTTAAAATTAGAATACAACAACAACACAAATTTCAGAAAACCTATTAACTCATGGAAATTGAATAATGCTCAACTGCATCATCCCTGGGTCAAAGAGGAAATAAAAAAAGAAATTAAAGACTTCCTCGAATTCAATGAGAATGAAGACACAACATACCCAAACATATGGGACACTTTGAAAGCAGTGCTACGGGGGAATTTCATAGCACTAAGTGCTCATATGAAGAAACAGGAGAACAGTTACACCAGAGAATTAACATCACAGCTGAAAGCTCTAGAACACAAAGAAGCAAACTCCACCAGGAGGAGTAGACGCCAGGAAATAATCAAATTGAGGGCTGAAATCCATAAAGTAGAAACCAGGAAAACAATACAAAGAATCAATGCAACGAAGAGTTGGTTCTTTGAGAAAATCAACAAGATAGACAAAACTTTATCCAAACTTACCAAAAAGCAGAGAGTGAACATGCAAATTAACAAAATCAGAAATGAAAAAGGGGACATAACAACAGACTCTGAGGAAATCCAGAGAATCATTAGGTCATACTTTGAAAACCTGTACTACACAAAATTCGAAAATTTAAATGAAATGGTTGATTTCCTGGATAGCTATCACTTGCCAAAACTAAATCAAGAACAGATAAGCAATATAAATAGACCTATAACCACTATGGAAATAGAAGCAGTCATCAAACTCTCCCAACCAAAAAAAGTCAAGGTCAAGATGGCCTCAGTGCAGAATTCTACCAGAAATTCAAAGAACAGCTTATACCAATTCTTCTCAAAGTATTCCACACAATAGAAGCAAAAGGGTCTTTGCCAAACGCTTTCTATGAGGCTTCAATAACCTTAATCCCCAAGGCACACAAAGATGCAACTAACAAAGAGAACTTCAGATCAATATCCCTCATGAACATTGATGCAAAAATACTCAATAAAATACTGGCAAATCGGATCCAAGAACACATCAAAACAATCATTCACCACGATCAAGTATGTTCCATGCCATTGATGCAGGGATGGTTCAACATACAAAAATCCATCAACGTAATCCAGCATATAAACAAGCTGAAAAACAAAAATCACATAATCATCTCACTAGATGCTGAAAAAGCCTTTGCAAAATCCAACACCCCTTCATCATAAAGGTCTTGGAGAGATCTGGGATAACAGGGACATACTTAATCACAATAAAAGCGATATACAGTAAACCAACAGCCAACATCAAACTAAATGGACAGATCTCAACGCAATTCCTCTAAAATCAGGAACAAAACACGTCTGTCCACTCTCTCCATACCTTTTCAACATGGTACTTGAAGTTCTAGCTATTGCCATACGACACCAAATGGGGATCAAGGGGATAAGAATTGGGAAGGAAGAGGTCAAACTTTCACTGTTTGCAGACGATATGATAGTTTACATCAATGACCCAAAGAACTCTACCAGGGAACTCGTACAGCTGATTAACACCTTCAGCAAAGTTGCACGCTACAATATCAACTCAAGAATATCAGTAGACCTACTATATACAGATGATAAAAGCGCTGAAATAGAAATCAGAGAAACATCACCCTTTAGAATTGCCACAAACAACATAAAATACCTTGGGGTAACGCTAACCAAACAAGTGAAAGACCTGTATCGTAAGAACTTTGAATCTTTAAAGAAAGAAATTAAAGAAGCCCTCAGAAAATGGAAAGATCTCCCATGCTCTTGGATAGGTAGGATCAATGTAGTAAAAATGGCAATCCTGCCAAAACCAATGTACAGATTCAATGCCGTCCCCATTAAAATCCCAGCACAATTCTTCACAGACCTTGAAAGAACAATAATCAATGTATGGAAAAACAAAAGACCCAGGAGAGCCAAAACAACCCTGTTCAACAAGGCAACGTCCGGAGGCATCAAGATCCCTGACCTCAAGCTCTATTATAGAGCTATAGTCCTGAAAACAGCTTGGTATTGGCACAAAAATAGACAGGTAGAAAAATGGAATCGAATTGAAAACCCGGGTATTAATCCACACACATACGAACATCTGATCTTTGACAAAGAAGCTAAAAATATACAATTGACTAAAGAAAACATCTTCAATAAATGGGGCTGGCATAATTAGAGACTGGCATGTAGAAGAATGCGGATCGATGCATGTTAATTGCCATGCAACAAAACTTAAATCCAAATGGATCAAAGACCTCAACATAAATCCAGCCACACTGAACCTCTTAGAAGAGAAAGTGTGTGGTACCCTTGAACGAATTGGTACAGCAGACAGCTTCCTGAACATAACACCAGTAGCACAGAAAGTGACATCAACAATTAATAAATGGGACCTACTGAAACTGAGAAACTTCTGCAAGGTAAAGGACACAGTCAGCAAGACAAAAAGGCAGCCCACAGAATGGGAAAATATATTCACTAATCCCACATCTGACAGAGGGTTGATCTCCAAAATTTGCAAAGAACTCAAGAAGCAAGTCTCCAAAACACCAAAGGACCCAATTAAAAAGTGGGCTGCAGAACTAAATAGAGAGTTTTCAATAGAGGAGTCTAAAATGGCTGAGAGGCACTAGAGAAAGTGCTCAACATCGTAGCCACTCGGGAAATGCAAATCAAAACAACTCTGAGATACCATCTCACTCCTGTCAGAATGGCTAAAATCAAAAACACCAATGACAATTTATGCTGGAGAGGATGTGGTGAAAGGGGACACTCCTCCATTGCTGGTGGGAGTGCCAAATGGTTCAGCCACTTTGGAAATAGGTATGGAGATTCCTCAGAAAAATGGGAATAAACCTACCACAAGACCCAGTAACTCCACTCTTAGACATATATCCCAAAGATGCCCATTCATACAACAAAGATGTCTGTTCCACTATGATCATATAAGCTTTATTTGTAATAGCCAGAACTTGGAAGCAACCTAGATGTCCCTCAACTGAAGAGTGGATAGAGAAAATGTGGTACATCTACACAATGGAGTACTATTCAGCAGAAAAAAAAATAATGGAATCATGAGATTCGCAGGCAACTGGATGACACTAGAAGAAACCATCCCGAGTGAGGTAACCCAGTCACTAAAAGAGAAACATGGCATGTACTCTCTCATATATGGATTTTAGACATAGATCCGGGGGGTGCCAGCCTACATTCCTATGACAAGAGAGTCTGGGAAACAGAAACTTCATTTAGTGGCTGATCGAAGAAGAGTCAGACTCCCTTGGTTAAGTACTGAGCTGAACTCAAGAAAGCCTGTAACAGAGAGGGAGGACTGATGATCAAAGGAATTAAGACTGGGCTGGTTTAACCCCCAGAAACAGCTGACCAGACAAAGGTTAACTCTTGAATCCCAGGCATCAGCCTGGGAATCCAGAATGGGACTGATCAAGACCCCCTGAATCTGGGTGTCAGTGAGGAGGCCTAGGTAATCTACTGAGCTTTGGGCAGCAAATCAGTACCCATCCCAAGTGTACACATGGACTTTGGTCTCCCATAGAACAATGTGAGGTGCACTCTCAACCTGAATTCTTTGGGAAGGGTCTAGGCCCTGCCCTATATGAAATGACAGACTATGGACACCACCATGGAGGGCCTCACCGTCCCTGGGGGAATGTGGGGATAACAGGGGGATTGGGGGAGGGCACGGGAGGAGGGGAGGGAAAGGGAGAGGGACCTGGAACTGACTTGTGAAGCATCCTTGTTTCTTATCTAAATTTAAACTGGAAAATAAAATATAAAAAAAACACTGTTTTGAGAAACTACATCTGTAACTTCTTGGAAACAATCGATACAACACTGTGTGAGATACTAAATGCATAACTTGTTGAAAACTAACAAAACAACTCTGCGTGAGAATCTATAAGTGAATCTTCTTGAAAACCATCAATACAACACTGTGTGAGCGACTACTTTCATAAATTCTTGAAAACTAACAATACAACGCTGTGTGAGATTCTACTCCTGAACCTTATTGAATACTAAAGATTCGAAAATGTATGAGAATCTACACTTGTACCTTATTGAAATCTAACGATACAATGCTGTGTGAGAATCTACACGTGGACCTTATTTAAAAGTAACCATACAACAATGTGTGAGTGTCTACACGTGAACCTTTTTGAAAACTAAGGATACAATGCTGTGTGAGATTCTGCACGTGTACATTAGTGAAAAAACTGATAAAACGCTGTGTATAAAACTACAGATGTACCTTATTGAAAACTAACAATACAACACTGTGTGAGAATCTACACGTGCACCTTATCAAAACAAATGATACAATGCTGTGTGAGAATCTACACGTGTACCTCATTGATAACTAACAATACAACAATGTGTGAGTACCTATAAATGTAACTACCTGAACACAAGCGATAAAACACTGTGTGAGGATCTACATGTGTAAAATCTTGAAAACAAAGAAACAACACTCTGTGATATTCTACACGTGTACCTTATTGAATAATAAAGACATAACGCTAACAATACAATACTGTATGAGAATCTATAAGCGTAACTAGTTGAAAACTAGCCATGCAGCAATGTGTGAGAAACTGCATGCTTAACTTCTTGAAAACTAATGATACAACACTATGTGAGATTCTACACTTGTACCATATGACAACTAACAACACAACGCTGTATGAGAATCTATACTTGTAGCTTATTGAAAACTAATGACACCACTCTGTGTGAGAATCTACAGGTGTAACTTATTGAAAGTTATCGATACAACACTGTGTGAGAAAGTATATGTGTAACTTGTTGAAAACTAACAAAACAACCCTGTGTCAGAATCTATAATCGATACTACTTGAAAACCAAGGACACAACGCTGTATGAGATTCTACACGTGTACCTTATTGAAACTACATGTGTAACTTATGGAAAAATAACTATATAACAGTGTATGAGAATCTACACATGTAACTTCTTCAAAACTAGCGTTAAAACCTTGTGTGAGAAACTGCATCTATAACTTTTGGAAACTATCGTTACAACACTGTGTGAGAAACTAAATGTGTAACTTGTTGAAAGCTAACTAAACAGCTCTTGTTTGAGAATCTATACGCGATACTTCTTAAAAATCATCAATACAACAATGTGTGAGGAACTATATGTGTAACTTATGGAAAAATAACTATATAACAGTGTGTGAGAATCTACACATGTAACGTCTTCAAAACTAGCCTTATAACCTGTGAAAAAATATATGTGTAATTTCTTGGAAAACATCTATACAACACTGTGTGAGATTACATGCGTAACTTGTTGAAAACTAACGAATCAACTCCTGGAAAACCATCAATGCAATACTGTGAGAGGAACTACATGCATAACTTCTTGAAAACTAACAATACAACACTGTGTGAGAATCTGCACGCTGTAACTTTTTGAAAACTAACGATACAACACTATGTGAGATTCTACATTTGTACCATATGACAACTAACAACACAACGCTGTATGAGAATCTACACTTGTAGCTTATTGAAAACTAACAACACCACTCTGTGTGAGAATCTACAGGTGTAACTTATTGAAAATTATCGATACAACACTGTGTGAGATTACACACGTTTACCTTATTGATACCTAACGATACAACAATTTGTAAGAATCTTCATTTTCACCTTATCGAAAACTGACGATACAATGCTGTTTGAGAATCTACACATGTACCTTATTCATAACTAATGATACATAGTTGTGTGAGATTCTACACGTGTACCTTATTGAAAATTAATGACACAATGCTGTGTGAGAATCTGCAGGTGTAACTTATTGGAAAATAAAAATACAACCGTGTGTAAGTACTAAACGTGTAACTTACTGAAAACTAAAGACAACACAGTGGGAGAATCTACACTTGTAACTTATTGGAAACTATCCACACAAAAATGTGTGAGTAACTACATGCGTAATTTCTTTACAATTAACGATACAACACTGTGTGAGAAACTAAACGTCTACCTTCTTGAAAACTGATGACACAACACTGTGTGAGAATCTACTTGTGTACCTTATTGAAAACTAATGATACAACGCTGTGTGAGAATCTACACGTGTACCATAATGAAAACTAACAACGCAACACTTTGTGAGAAACTACATGTGTAACTTATGGATAAGAAAGTGTGACAATCTACATATATACCTTCTTCAATACTAGCCTTATAACCTTGTGTGAGAAACTACATCTGTAACTTCTTGGAAACTATAGATACACAACTGTATGAGAAAGTAAATGAATAAATTGTTGAAAATTAACAAAACAACTCTGTGTGAGAACATATAAGTGATACTTCTTGAAAATCATCAATACAACACTGTTTGAGGAACTACATGCATAAATACTTGAAAAATAATGATACAACGTTGTGTGAGATTTTTATACATGTACCTTATTGAAAACAAGCGGTACAACAGTGTGTGAGAGTCTAGAGGTGTACCTTATTGAAAACTAATGATACAACTCTGTGTAATAATCTACACTGTGTGAGAAACTGCCTGGGTAACTGGGTAACGATGCCACTCTGTGTGAGATTCTAAACGTGCACCTTATTGAAATCTAACGACACAACACTGTGTGAGAATCTACAGGTGTAACTTATTGAAAACATAGGATACAACTCAGTTTAAGAATGTACCCTTGTAACTTCTTGGAAACTATTGACATAAAACTGTGTGAGAATCTACATGTGTAATTTCTTGAAAACTAACGATACAATGCTGTGTGAAAATCTACAGGTGCAACTTATTGAAAACCAACAATCCAATACTGTGTAAGGAACTATATGCTTTACTTCTTGAAAACTAACGACACGACATTGTGTGAGATTCTACAGGTGTAACTTATTGAAAACTAACACTATAAAGCTGTGTGAAAATCTCCACATGTAATGTATTGAAAAGTAACAATAGAACTCTGTATGAGAAACTACACGACTACCTTCTTGAAAATTAACCATACAACGCTGTGTGAAAATCTACACTTTTACCATATTGAAAACTAACTATATAATGCTTTGTGAGATTCTACCCATGTACCTTATTGAAAACCAACGATACAACGATGTGTGAGTTTCTACACGTGTACCTTATTGAAAACTAACGATACAGCACTGTGTGAGAATCTATATTTGTATCTTATTGCAAACTAACAATAAAAAGCTGTGTGAGAATCTACAGGTGAACCTTATTGAAAACTAAGCATACAATGCTGTTTGAGAATCTACACGTGTACCTTATTGAAAACTAATGACACAACACTGTGTGAGATTCTACCAGAGTATCTTATTTGAAAATATCGATACAACACTGTGTTAGAAAGTGAATGAGTAACTTGTTGAAAGCTAATGAAATATTGCTGTGTGAGATTCTACACGTGTACGTTTGAAAACTATCGACAGAATAATGTCTGAGATTCTACATCTGTCCCTAATTGAAAACTGACGATACAACGCTGTGTGAGTATCTACACATGTACCTTATTGATAACTAATGATACAGAGATGTGTGATTCTACACGTTTACCTTATTGAAAACTAACGACACAAAGCTGTGTGAGAATCTGCAGGTGTAACTTATTGGAAACTATAAATACAACACCGTGTAAGTATTTACACGTGTAACATATTGAAAACTAAAGACACAACACAGAGTGAGAATCTACACTTGTAACATATTGGAAACTATCGACACAAAACTGTGTGAGTAACTACATTTGTAATTTCTTGAAAACTAAAGATACAACACTGTGTGAGAATCTTCACTTATAACTTATTGAAAATTAACGAAGCAATACTTTGTGAGAATGTGTAAGCGTAACTTCTTGAAAACTAACGATAACACACTGTGTGAGAAACTACACATCTACCTTCTTTAAAACTGATGATACAACACTGTGTGAGAGTCTACATGTGTAATTTCTTGAAAACGAAAGTTAAAAAACTCTGTGAGAATCTACATGTGTACCTTATTGAAAACTAAGGATACAATGCTGTGTGAGATTCTACACGTGTACTTTATTGAAAACTATCGACAAAGCACTGTGTGAAACTCTACACATAAAATACTGTGTGAGAATCTGTACGCATAACTACTTGAAAACTAGCGAAGCAAATCAAAACAACTCTGAGATACCATCGTACTCCTGTATGAATGGCTAAAATAAAATCACCGAATACAATTTATGCTGGAGAGGATGTGGAGAGGGGGGAACACTCCTCCACTGCTGGTGGGAGTGCCAACTCGTACAGCCACTTTGGAAAGCAGTATGGAGATTCCTCACGAAATGGGAATCAATCTATCACAAGACCCAGCAATTCCACTCTTAGGCATATATCCAAAGGAGGCAAATTCATATAACAAGGGCATCAGCTCCACTATGTTCATAGCAGCATTATTTGTAATAGCCAGAACCTGGAAGCAACCTAGTATGTCCCTCACCTGAACAGTGGATAGAGAAAATGTGGTACCTTTACACAATGGAGTATTACTCAGCAGAAAATAATCAATGGAATCCCGAGATTCGCAGGCAAACAGATGACACTAGAAAAAACCATCCTGAGTGAGGTAACCCAGTGACAGAAAGAGAAAAATGGTATGTACTCTCTCATATATGGATTTCTGACATAGATCTGCGGAGTACCAGCCTTCAATACTGTGGCCAGAGAGTCTGGGAAACAGAAACTTCATTCAGTGGCTGATCGAAGAAGAGCAGACTCCCTTGGTAACTAATGATACAACACTTGTGTGAGAAACTACATATATAACTTTCTGAAAATTAATGATAGAACACAGTGTGAGAAACTTCATGTGTAACTTCTTGAAAACTAATGATACAAAGCTGCCTGCACATCTATAAGTGTACCTTATTGAAGAAAAATTAAACAACACTTTGTGTGAAACTACGTAACATCTAGAAAAAAACGAAATAACATTGTGTGAGAATCTACATTGATAACTTATTGAAAACTAACGATACAGCACTGTGTGAGAATCTACATATGTAACTTCTTGAAATCTAACAATAAAACACTTAGTTCTAACTGAATGCATAACTTCTTGAACACTAACGATACAACACTGTGTGAGAAACCTCACGTGTAACTTACTGAATACTAACAATACAACACTGAGAACCTATATACTTAATTTCTTGAAAACTAATGATACAACACAGTGCGTGAATCTCCACGTTTAATTTATGAAAATTAATGACAAAACAGTTTGAGAAACTACATGTATAACATCTTGAAAACTATCAATACAACACTGTGAGAGAATCTATAAGTGTAACATCTTAAAAAATCGATACAACACTGTGAGTATCTATGTGGTTAACTTCTTAAAAACTAATGATACAGCACTATGTGAGAATCTACACGTGTAACTTATTGAAACATAACAATAGATCACTGTGTAAGAAACTACATGTATGACTACTTGAAAACTAAATATACAACACTGTCTGAGAACTTAACATGTATCTTAATGAAAAGTGATGATACAACACTGTGATTGAATATATATGTGTAACTTTTTGATAATAAATGACGCAACTCTGTCTGAAAATCTACACATGTAACTTATTGAAAATTGAAGACACAACTCTGTGTGAGAATCAACACGTGTAACATATTGAACACTATTGATACAACACTGTGTGAGAATCTACATGTGTAACTTTTGAAACCTAATGATACAACACAGCATCAGTATCTACCCGTGTAACTTATTGAAATCTAATGATACAACCCTGTTTGAGAATGTATAAGCGTAACTTCTTGAATACTAAGTATACAACACTGTCTTGAGAATCTACACGTATAACTTCCTGAAAACTAACGATACAACATTGTGTTTGAATCTATTTGTCTAACTCCTTGTAACCTAATGATACAACACAGTGTGAGAAACTACATGTGTAACTTCTTGAAAACTAACAATACAAAGCTGCCTGAAAATCTATACGCATAACTTATTGAAAGCAAAGGAAACTACACTTTGTGGGATAATATGTAACATCTTGAAAACAAACGATACAACATTGTGTGAGAATCTATATATTTAACTTATTAAAATTAACGATACATTACTGTGTCAGAATCTATCTACGTAACTTCTAGAAATCTAACGATAAAACTCTGAGTTCTAAACTGAATGCTTAATTTCTTGAAAACTAACGATATAAAACTGTGTGAGAATTCACACGTGTAACTTATTGAAAACTAATGATACAAACCTGTGTGAGAATCTATAAGTGTAACTTCTTGAATCCTAAGTATACAACACTGTCTTGAGTATTTACGCACATAACTTGTTGAAAACTAATGATACAACACTGTGTGAGAATCTACACGTGTATCTTATTGAAAATTAATGACACAACACTGTGTGAGTATATACACGAGGAAATTCTTGAAAACAAAAGATACAACACTGTGTGAGAATCTAAATTCGTAACTGCTTGAAAAGTAACGATACAACACTGAGTTCGAAACTACATGCATAACTACATGGAAACTAATGAAATAACACTGTGTGAGAAACTACATTTGTAACTTCTTCAAAATTAACAATACAACCCTGTGTGAGAATATACATGTGTATCTTATTGAAATTTAAGGACACAACACTGTGTGAGAATCTACTAGTATAACTTCTTAAAAACAACCGATACAACACTGTGTAAGAAATTATGTGTTTAACTTCTTGAAAACTAACAATACAACTCAGTGTTAGAAACTTCATTCGTTAGTTCTTCAAAAGAAAGGATACAACACTGTGAGAAACTACATGTGTAACTTCTTGAAAACTAACATTACAACTCTGTGTGAGAATCTATATTTGTAACTTCTTGAATACTATCGATACATCACTGAGTACGAATCTACATGAATAATTTCTTGAAAAATAACAAAATAGTTCTGTGGAAGAACTTACATTAGAAACTTATTGAAACTAACGATAAAACACAGTGTGAGAAACAATGTGTGTAACTTCTTGAAAACTAACAATACAACAACATTTGAGAATCTACACGTGTATCCTATTGAAAATTAATGATGCAACACTGTGTGAGAATCTACATGTGTAAATTCTTGAAAACAAACGATACAACCCTGTGTGAGAAACAACGTGTTTAACTTCTTGAAAATTAACGATACAACACTGAGTTCGAAACTACACGCATAACTTCTTGAAAACTAATGAAATAAATCTGTGTGAGGTTCTTCACGTGTATCTTATTGAAAATTAACGATAGAACACTCTGTGAGGATCTACACGTGTTTAATTCTTGAAAACTAACGAAACAACTCTGTGTGAGAAACTACGTGTTTGACTTCTTGAAAACTAACGTATAACACTGTGTGAGAAACCAGGGGTTTAACTCTTTGAAAACTCACGATACAACCCTGTGTGAGAATCTACAAGTATCTATATCTAACTTCTTGAAATCTACCAATACAACACTGAGTTCTATACAGAATGAGTATCTTCTTGAAAACTAACCAAACAGCACTGTGTGAGAATCCACACGTGTAACTTCTTGAAAACTAACGATACAACACCTTGAGAGAATCTACATATGCAACTTCTTAAAAACAAACAATACAACACTATGTGAGTATGTATGTGTGTAACTCCTTGAAAACTAATAATACAGTACTGTATGAGAAGCTATCTATGTAACTTCTAGAAATCTAACGATACAACTGTGAGCTCTAACCTGAATGCATAACTTCTTGAAAACTAAGGATACAACACTGTGTGAGAAACTACATGTGTGACTTCTTGAAAACTAATGATACAATACTGAGTTCTAAACTGAATTCATAACTTATTGAAAACTAACGATACAACACTGAGTGAGAATCTCTATACATAAATTCTGAAAAACTAACAATACACCACATTGTTATTATCTCCATGTGTAACTTGTAAAAAATTAACTACACAACACTGTTTGAGAATCTACAATTATAATTCTTGAAAATAAAGGACACAACACTGTCTGAGATTCTGCAAGTCTAAATGCTTGAAAACTAACGATACAACATATTGTGAGAATCTATAATTGTAACTTATTGAAAACTAACGAAACAGTACAGTGTGAGAAACTACATGTGTAACTTCTTGAAAACAAATGATACAACACAATGTGAGAAACTACACGTGTAACTTCTTGAAAACTAATGTTACAAAGCTGTCTCCACATCTATTTTCATAACTTATTGAAAACAAAGGAATCAACACTTTGTGGGAATCTATGTAACATCTTGAAAACAAACGATACAACATTGTGTGAGAATCTATAACTGTAACTTATTGAAAACTAATGAAACAGTACTGTGTGAGAAACTATGTAAAAT
>NW_024434087.1:0-45777 GCF_017639785.1 Mesocricetus auratus | reverse complement strand
CCCAAGCACAGACTTCTATTCAGAAACATTTTGTCATCATTTGCCTAATCTGACATCTTTTTAAATGAAAAAAGATGAGGTGAACTAAGGTTAATTTAAAAGGAATAGGCACCCACGAGATGACTTGGAGGGTAAAGGTGCTTTATCACCTCTTGGTGACAGGAGTTCAGTCCCTGGGACCCTTATGGTAGGAGGGGATAACTAACTCCTACAAGTTGTCAGTTGTTCTATGACTGTTACACACATGCCATAGCACACCTGCACACACACACACATATAAATAAATAAATCAATGTAATTCTACAATTACTTTCAAGAGACTAGCCTTCAGGAATGTCAGATCATATAAATGAAAAGATAATGGGCTGTGGCTGCCTGTGGTGAAGAGGAGAGTGATTTCCAAGAAACTGTGGAAAGACTGCCCTCTTCAGACACACCGCTTTTTGTTCTATTTTAAATCGCTGTAGATGTTTCTGTAGCAGGGAAAGTGGAGTTTGGAGTCAAATGTTTTCAGGTCAGAGCTTTACCTGAGTAAGCACCAAACAGGTACATGAGGAAAATGCTGTTAAGTGCATTCCCAGAGCACGCATCCTGCAAGCATCCTGCACAGCGCTGCAAGCATTCAAGCAAGCTGGGACATCCTGAGTGGTAATTAATTGATGGAGCTGTCTGGGCCTGAAATGTTTACCTCAGCCATCCCACACCTCAGTACTTCAGAAGAGCCACCTGAATTTGCAATGATTGCCTCTCATACCATTAGAATTTCTAAATAGCCAAGGTGAACTCTACTCTCATCCCACACAGAACTCCTGTTGTCGCTTTTATTCCTGTCGCTATGAATGACCCAAGTGACAATTAAGAGCACCCTGTCATAACAGAATTTTCCATGCACAGCTGGGGCCAAGAAGACAGTGTTTCTGCTCTCAGTAGAGTCTCCTTAAGATTCTCTTCAGATGGAGACAGGCCATAGGGAAAACTGAACAGGAAACTTCATTTGTAACTCAACTTGTTCTTCTTCCAGGATGACAGCTTTTCAATGACCAAATGCCAAGGAAGGATACCAGTCACAGTAAGGTGGGATGCAAAACCCACACTCACAACCCACACAATCCAATTTCAGTTCTTTACAGGCATTTCCAAACAGTCTAGAACCAAGCAAGAGGAACCCCATCCTGTAAGAAACCCCAACTACTCTATTGTCTTCCGCAGGAAGGATTGGAGACCTTTACTTGCCAAAGGAGCCCCTGTCGTTCTGTAATAACACAGGGGAATCATGTAATAGTCTCCTGTGAGCAGGGGTCACTGGGAATGGAAATGCTAAACATGGTTTTTGAGAAACAGTTGTTTACAGAAATTGAATTGTAGCTTATAGGGAAATGGCGTGTGCACCAGTGGTAAATGCCCGTTTACATAATACTTGACATGCATAATGTATGCATGCATCTTGAAGACAGCCACAAGGACAACAGTGAGGTGTTGGAGGTGACTGAGTGCACAGGAAATGTGTGCCAGTGTCTCTCCTCTGGCCTCTGATATTCAGTTTCATGTATAATTGATTATAATTTTTGTGATGGTTAAAATAAGAATAAATAAATTATGAGGATTTAAAATATCACCCATTTGCCAGGAATAGTCAGATTTTTCTCTGAATGGGTACTGAACAATTGTTATTTCTTGAAAGCGGTCCCTGCGGACAGGAAGTTTCTTCGGGCTTTTTGTACTTTCAAATTACCCAGGTCCCAAAATAAAGTTAGTAAAGAAGCAGACTTCAAACAAAGCCTGACCTTTATTTTTATGCAGATCTTAAATTTATGGCATTTGGAAAGAAAAGCCAGCACACCAAAAGCTACTCCATTTGTGCTGAGGTAGAGCTTGCCACAGATTTCCTGGTGGAGTCAGGAGAAGGACCTGTGTACTCTATAAGAAGACTTGGAGTTTGGAGGCTGGACAGGTGGCTCAGCCATTAAGAGGACTGGCCTTTCTTCCAGAGGACCAAGGTTTGGTTTCCACACCCACAGGGTAATTATTATACCAGACCCAGGCATTGGATGCCTTCTTGTACCTCTGTGGGCATACATTCTCACATACAGATATATGGGTGGAAGAGGAGGGGAGGAGGAGGGAGGGAGAAGGGAAGTGGAGAGGGATAGGGAGAGAGGGAGGGAAGGAGGGAATGAGAGAGAGAGAGAGAGAGAGAGAGAGAGAGAGAGAGAGAGAGAGAGAGAGAGAGAGAGAGAGAACCGAGAGATGTAAACCACACACTGCACCACAAGTCCTGGGATTTCACACACATCTTCATGTAAAATGATACAGGAAGAGGCTGGAGAGATGGCTCTGAGGTAAAGAGTGCTGCCCTTGCGAAAATCCAGGTTTCCCAGTACCCACCCTGTGACCCAAAACTATTTTTAACCATAGTTCCAGAGGATCTGATGTCCTCTTCTGGCCCCCATGGGCACCACACACACACTGTGCACACAGATGTAGGAAAAGCACCCATACATATAAAATAAGTATATTTCTTAAATTATGTATGAGTATGTCACAATTATAAAAAGTTTATCTTGAACATATATCCAAATATAAGTGCTGCGTGTAGATATATATATAAATTTTTATAACACACATATGTAATCTAAGCAATTTATGTTATATTATAGGAATGTTTATAGGTATTACTTATATTTACATATGGACTTATATATTAAAATATGTTTTCATACTAGCAGATACTACACATAAGTGTATATTAAGCCACACATGGTATATACTGCATAATATGTATAAAATACAACATATTGCATACAATATGCACATATTATACTTTATATATATCATAATATATGACTGCTACATAAGTGCAGCTAGGAAGTGATACAGCTGTTAACCTTGATTAGAAATGGAGGTTTCTAAGCACTGGGCTACCCACCTAACGCCTTCATTATATATAATACCCCTTTGACAAAGAAATAGAACTAACACCCTCCATAGAGAAGTCGCTCTCTGCCCATTCCACTCAATGCCCTCCCCACGCCCTCCTCCCAGGCGTTGGGGGGTAATCTTTTAACTCTGTGAAGAAGCGCCACTCTGATTGGTTTAATAAAACGTTGAATGGCCAATAGCTAGGCAGGATTTTCAGGCACAGAGGATGCTGGGAGGAAAGGTAGACTGCAAGGAGACACACCAGGGCTCAGGGGAAGTAGCATGGGCATTACAAAGTAAAGATCACCGAGCCGTGTAAAAGGATGTACATTGAAAGATATGGGTTAACTTAAGTAACAAGAGGTAGTTAGAAACAAGCCTAAGCTATCAGTCAAGCTTTCATAATTAATAAATAGCCTCCACGTCATTTTTGGGGAGCTGGCTGGTGGGACAGAGAAAGACGTGCTCATGCTGGGAACATAAACACCTCTCTGATCTCACGTTCAGTAACTCCACAGTACGTTATTCTAAAGCCAGTTACTCTTTGTCACTCTTGTGACCTTGGCCCACTGACTGTTTTTAAGTGCATCCTGGTGGGATAATCACTGGCCATCTCTGTAATAGGCTGTGTTGCCAGAAGCACCAAGTCACAGGCCACATGAGGAGTGAACCCCTGGGTGAGTTAGGGGACACTCTAACCCTAGCCTTTGTCATTCCTCCAGGATTTGCCACTGTTAAATCCCAGCAGGTAATCAAGCTATCCACACAGTTCTTTTCAAAGGCTTGGGTTAGAGTATTATTTAGCAATATCCTTTAAGATCAACCCTTCCACCTTGGTGGGAAGATTGTGAAGACATGGGACTTACAAGGGAGATTAAGCAACAGGATGTTCTATGAGGAAGTGGGACATTCCATGTCCATCTATTGGAATCTTTTTAAGATCACAAGATAAGCGACTCAAACACATCAGGATGTCCTTGAAATTGATTACAGTCAGCTCTGCTTACTCAAGCATATTTAAGTTGTAAGGTCTGTTGAGAGTTTCTCGGAAGAAGCAGAAACCAACCGAGTTACTTGAAGAATCTGTAGAATTGTGGGTAGGTTGTGCAATGAGCTCCAGGCTCCCAGCTTTGTGAGGTGTCACCCATTCTGGGTGGGCTTTGGTGATGCATCTGTCTGTGAGTCATTTCTGCCCTGTAAGTAACCCCTCACCCAAATTCCTCTGCATAATCCCAATAAAACTCATCAGTTCGCCAAGTAGGACTTCAGTGATGTCTGCAGTTTGATCTGCCCTTGATTCTCTATCTAGAGTGGGAAATCCTCCCTACAGGAATAGTGTCACACAGCATGCGGTGATAACTCAGTACATAAAGTGCTTGCCAAATAGCATGAGAACCTGGGTTCCATTCCCTGGACACATGTATGTATCCAGGGTTGACAGCACACACTTGTAATCCAGGTGACTGAGATATGAGACAGAAAGAGGCAGAAATCTTGGTTGCTCTGGGCATTCAGCTTTTCATAGCCATGACTACCAGCCCGTGAGAGGTCCTGTTCCAAAATACAAGGTAGATAGCTGCTCTGAGAGGCAACACCTGAGGTTGACCCCTGTCTTCGGCACCCACCCCTCCGCATACCTGTGCATGCACACAATCAATAAATGTCTCACAAACCCACCTCCTCACATTCTCATTTAATAAGCCTGCAACCACACTAGTTCCTCCTCCTAGAGCCAGCATTATCAGCTACTGTTACCATGACGCAGACACAGGCCATGGGAAATCCCACATGCAGACAAGTTGTTTTTATGATTAACTGGCAGAATAAGGAGGAGAAAAAAAATAGGTCCGGAGCTCATATAGTGTGTTAGCCATTTGTCCCACTTGAACAAAATATTCATAAAAACAAATAGTGTGTGTAATTAACGTGGCAAATTCTAGGGATGGGTTTAATCTTCCTAATCCCTTATAAAATGGTTAGAGAGAAAGATGCCCGACAATTCCCTCTCCTGAGCCCTGCTGTATACTTGCTGACATTATTGGAGAGCAGGTTGGAGTGTCTTCTCTCAAGGGAAACTTGGCAGCTGTAGTAAGAGTAAGGGTTCTGAATGCGGACGGACACTATTTGGGGTGGGGCACACACAACTCTTTACGTTATCTAAGACAGAGCTACTCCAGACTGAATGCCAAGAGGAATCCTACAGCTGTGCATGCCAACAAGCCAGCAGGGTAACTCACGGAAGACCCAGAACTGTGCTGCTCTGGATCCCCCACCAGCATGCCAGGACTAATGCTCACATGTAACATTGAGATTGTAACGCTACAGCTACAAATATCGGTGAATGGCATCTGCTGATTTGCTTGCTAAGATCCTTTTCTCATGTTTTTCCTTTATTTGCGCCCCCATCCATGTGTGAGTACCTGTGGGCATGTGCACACTTGGAGGCCAGAGATGAGCACGGTGTCTCCCTCAGTCACTCTCCACCTTGTATTTTCAGACGGGGCCTCTTGTGGCCTGAGACCACTCTGATCCTGCTAGAATGGCTTGTCAGTGAGACCCAGGATCCTCCTGTCCCCACCCCACACATGACAAGCATGGAACCACCGTGCCTGACTTTAATGTGGGTTCTGAGGACTGAGGCTCTGGCCTGTGTGCTTGCTGCACAATGCAGCCATCTTCCCAGGTCCCTTTGCTGCTCACATTTCTTAGGAATAGCAGATTTCCTTCGGGAAACTCATCCATCCCCATCACACAAAACAGGTGCCTCATCCTTCTAATGACCCAAACCTACCTGGAAATTTCATTACCAAAATTTTAGTTCATCCCAATAAGATGTCTTGGCATGGAGAAACCATTTATCAGCTACCACAACTGTTCTGGATCCCAGGAGATTTCCTGGTGAGTCCCCTTTCTAAATACTAGAGGTTTGACTTATGCCATATCCATCCTACAAATTCCATTTTACCCAGGTTATCCAGTGCCACCTTCCACTGATACAGGGGGAAAGATAAAGACTGCTCCAAATTCCCTTGTTTCTGCTTATGTTTCGCTTTTCACAGTACACCATGTTTGCTACACACACACACACACACCACATTCACTAATTCTGTCCTGCTGTGTTCTATCCTATCCTAGCCTAGAGTTTTGTCACAAAAAACTCAAGATAGGTACTTTTTTTGTTTTCTGTTCTACTGGTGATAAGGAAGTGATTGAAGCTCTCAATTGACAAAATTGGTGATGTTCACCTAAAGGCAGCGCTGAGCCATAAACCCTCTTCCTTAGACCTTGATCCTGAAGATCTTGGGGACCTTGCCTTTGTTTTTCCAATAAGGGCACAACTGATAATTTGCTCATCTTAGGCCACACCTGAGTACCATTAAATTAAATGTGATGATTAATAATGATGGCAACTGTATGAGGTCTAGAATCACCATGGAAACAAACCTTTGGGCATGTCTGTGGGTGAGTTTTTAGATTAGGTTAATTGGAGTGAACAGACTCACCCTAAATGTGAGTGGTTCCACTCCAGGATCTGGGTTTCTAGACTTACTAAACTGGAGAAAGAAGGGCTGAGCCCCAGCATTTGCCTCTCTCTGCTTCCTGGCTGGCTGTGCAGTTCTGTTGCTTTGATTTCCTTCCTGGAAGGACTGTACTCCACAACTGTGATCCAATAAACCCTTCTGTCAGGGGTTGCCTTTTCCAGATATGTCACAGCCTTGAGAATATGAAAAACATTATAAAGTCAGTGTGTCTCCAATCCTGTGATTCTGGGAGAAGAGACTTTGGAGAGTAGAGGTTGATGAGCTAGTCTGGGATGGAACCTGAGATTCTGCATTTCACACAGGCACCAGGACAAGCTACCTCTGATGTTGAGGAGCAGGTATTAGATGGCTGCAAATGCACAGTATTTATGTGTATTTCACACAATAGACAAGTGCAAATCTTCTACCTGACTCCAGATTGCCTCCTCATCCACTTGACTGCCTCTTTCAAAGTCTGATTTTTTTTTGAGGAAACAGAAGTCTAGAGGGATCACAATACCAGACCAAATATCACAGCTAGTTGGCTATATTTTCAATAGAGCACAACACTGTAAGAGGACAACATAAAAAGGTCAACGAGGAAGTCATGAAAACCCAAAGCTCAAGAGACAAGCCTCCAAAATTGGTGATCCTCCCTACCTCCCTGGCCATGGATGTCTTTTCTCTGGCCTTCACAGAGGCCTATCATTGATTTCAGTGACTTTTATTTGCATTCTAGGACAGCTTACATTATAGTACAGGGCAAAAAACAAGATTATAAGGAGCTCAGGTTCATGCTTTATCTAAGTAAATTCTGATTGTAAAGGGAGGGAAAAGAGGATGGTGGTTGGCAAAGCAGCCACAAGGTCGTGATGGTTGCATGAGTCAGAATACTCTATTGAACAAACCCAATAGAATAATAATGCATACAGAGACGTGTGTGTGTGTGTGTGTGTGTGTGTGTGTGTGTGTATGGGCATGTGTGTGGTGGATTCTATGAGTAAAAGAAAGTGGGTTGATTCGATTGGCTTTCATGGCTGTTCTCTGGATAGTCTAACCATAGCTGCCTAGATGCTGGAGATCTAAGAATCTGGAAGACTCCCACACCCCAATTAAAGAAACCAAAAATGGTACCGGAGTCCAAGGCTAAGGCCTGGAAGATCCTTGCATGGGCTCTGGTGAGGACCAAAGAGCTGAAGCTGCAGTCTAATGTCTACAGGGGCTAGCAAAGGCTCAGTGTGAACTCTTGCGCACTGGGTTGGTCCCTGTGGTCCCTGCCTGTTGAATAACGTCACCTCCACTCAGGTCAGTCTGTCCTCATCAATCACTATACCTTTTGTCACTGGGTCTGACACACTCAGAAGTGTGCTTTATGAGTCTCTAAGGTGTTCCTTATCCAGTTATGTGGATGATCAAGATTAATCACCTCAGGTCAGAGGGATGACTCACTGGAAATGAGTACACACCGCTCTGGCATAGGACCCAAGTTTGGGTTCTAGAACCCACACCTGGAAGCTCACAATTGCCCATATCTCCAGGTCTAGGATATTTGACATGGTCTAGCCTTCTTGGGCACTTGCATGCAAATGCACATACCAACATAGAGATACACACACATACACTAAGTCTTACAAAAAAGATTAATAATTACAATGGGCACTCAAATAAATAGCCTTGTTAACACAGGGGATGGAATAGAAATGAAGTCCTGTATAAGAGCAAATAAAATTATTCCAATACAGTTACCAGGCAGCCCAAAATTTGCAAATTCTATTGTCATTTGAATTTAGAAAACTGTGGAAAAAAGAGGCCTATGAGCCCCGAGGACTTAACTATCAACATCTTAATTGTCAACAAAGAGATGCTGAGTCCAGGTATTAGGAAAGGCCTTCAGATATTCAAATACTAAAGTGAAAACACAGGATGCCTGCCCCTGCCCTGGCTGATCAACTCAGGAGACACCTCCTCTTTGAATGACAGCAGAGCTCATGGAGGTGCAAGGTGCTACCACACCTCTGACATTACCCCGGAATGTGCAGTCATCACCAACAGCTGGCATCTTCCATTTGTGATTGTTTGTCGGAGAATTCTACCTTTCTAAAATAGTTTGCGTTCTCTTTGCTCAAGGTTGGTGGCTCTGATGCACTTATCCAGGTGTGTCACTGGAACCAGGACCCAGCTGGCGAAGTCCTGAGTTAGCATAATTTTAAATTGCCATGTCAACAGAACACCACTCTTCTGTTTGAATTACTGAACAGTTAGCAGCACTCTGGTTCATTTCCAGGCTGAGTTCAGCCCTCGTATGTATCTCAGGTTGTTGTTAACTTGGTCCTTGTTGTTAACTGGTCACACTAAGGCATATACAGAGGTCAACTGAAGGCAGAGAGAGGGGCAGGGAAGTAAAATTTAACAGAAAGAAACTCTTAAGATCAAAGGTTTTCTTATATTTTGATCACAACGTTACGAATACACACACACACACACACACACACACACACAGATTCAGCCTTATCCTCTAATGTTGCAGCCTCCTTGCATCCTGCAGGTAGAAATAATGAACATGCAGAAGGGAGTGACAGATTTTTATCTCCAAGACACTGTCCTGAATGACTCCATTAGCATTGTTCGAAATGAAAAGCCACCCTCCCTCCATGGGGAACCAAGGAGCTGTTGGGGGAGATGGGATGTACCAAGATGCTGTTTCCAGTAGAAACTAGATCCTTCCCCAGAGCCAAGGACATGCTGCACCCTCATCTTTGCATTCCATGGCAGCCACACTCTGTCTATTTCTGGGATATTTGCCTGCAGCAGAGTAACACCATTTTGAACAAGAGTCACCCAGACCCTCTCTGCTTTCATTGAAATCCATATTAGCTACAAATGTGGGGAGCCCTGGTGCCCAGCCCCATTGGCCATCATTCATCCATTTCCCTTCAGGGACTCTTTTCTCTGTAAGATCAAAGCCAATTGTAATATGCAGAGATCTGACTTTCTTAAAAAAAAAAAGAATCCTGTTCTGTCCCCAGCCATGCAGAGAAGTTGAAGAAGAGATTCGAGATGTGTTGGGGAATGGGTGTAGTTGGTAGAGAAGAGAGATTAAGTACAGGCAGCACCCCTAGAAATTCCTGCCTAAAGTGCCTCATTTAACAGAATGAAGAGCCACTGGGGGCTGGGAAGGTAGCCTGGCTAGACACCAGTACTCTTATAAAAAATTCAGGCATGGGTGCACACTTGTAATCTCAGTGCTGGGAGAGGAAACAAAAGTATCCCTGGGATTAGCTGGCCAGCCAGTCTTGCCTAATCAGCGAGTCCTGTAGATCCCAGTGAGACATCCTAGCTCAAACAAGCAAGGAGACAGAAACTGAAGAGTGATACCAAAGGTGAACATATGTCCTCCACACACATGCATACACATACACAGGCATGCACACAACTATGCAAACATGCACACACATACAGACACATACTCATTTTTTAAGATACACTAAATTCATTTTCATCCTTTATCTTGGTACCATTTTTTAAAACTATAGATAAACTGCTGAGTCAGGATATTGGGACGGCAATGATTGCAAATGTACTACACTTGTTATGGGGCTTTAGAGGAGCTCAGGTGTTTCTGCTAAATACCACTCAGGGAACAGCCTCTTTGCTGGCATAATGAAGATGCCAACATTCCTCTCTACTAATATTTCTCTCTCCTGTTACAATTAAATGTTGAATGCCTTGCATATTTACCTCGTGTCTGACACCTACAACAAGGTCAATAATTAGAGCCTAACTATAACATTAACCATAACAAAAACATTGAAGGAAACCATATTTCTGCCAGGATAAAGATTCCATATGCAAGCTAGTCCTTAAGCAAGTAAGGTGTGCAGCTGATCTTCAGCCCTTGCTTGGACTGAAACCACAAAATCCAAGTTTGTCAGAGTCTTCGTGCTCTCCGGATACTGTGTGAGAAGTACCATATTACCAGGCTAGCCTGTCTGTGACAGTCGGGGCACAATCAGCTGGGGAAACATCTTAGATGTCTCCCCAAACCAAAGCTCCAGCAACTCCCCAATGGCTCCTCACTCAGCACAGTGTCAATACGCAGCAGCCACACTGTGAACAGAGGCCTTCTGAGAAAATTATTTTTATTGGATACTCGTCACATTTAAGATGGGATTTTAGAGGGGCTGGAGAGATGTCTCTGAGGTTAAAAGATTCAACGCTCTGTTCTGTTCCCAGCGCCCAATCACCTGAAACTCCAGCGGGACAGACACCCCCATCTGGCCTCCACAGGGATCTGTACAACATGGCATACAGACAAACAACAATACATACATAACAATGGCAAAAATAAAACACGATTTTATAGCTTCAACAACTATGAATATAAAATGGAATTTTTAAATTAATAAATAACTTAAATATAAAATTCAAAAGAAAGTCAGACCTGCGGAAGCTGCCTCCAGCTCTTCCATGGGCCCCTGTGGTAGGCAGTCTCTCTGTTCTTTTAGCTAAGAGCTGCTGTTAATGTTTGGTTTCTATTGAACTCATAGCAGCCTGGGAAAGTCACTGACCCAAGTTGTTTCTGCCATAGAACAGTAGCTAAAAACTACATGCGAGAGGAAAAAAAATTGATTTGGCTTACATTTCTCTTTCTTTCTTTCTTTTTATTTATTTTTCAGTTTAAATTTAGATAAGAAACAGGGTTGCTTCACAAGTCAGTTCCAGGGCCTTCTCCCTTTCCCTCCCCTCCTCCCGTGCCCTCCCCCAAACCCCCCCCCATTATCCCCTCATTTCCCCAGGGAGGGTGAGGCCCTCCATGGGGGTGTCCATAGTCTGTCATTTCATATAGGGCAGGGCCTAGACCCTTCCCCAAGAGTTCAGGGTGAGAGTGCACCTCACATTGTTCTATGGGAGTCCAGAGACCGTGTGTATACTTGGGATGGGTACTGATCTGCTGCCCAAGGCTCAATAGATTCCCTAGGCCTCTTCACTGACACCCAGATTCAGGGGGGTCTTGATCAGTCCCATGCTGGATTCCCAGGCTGATGCCTGGGATTGGCTTACATTTCTATGTCACAGTCCATCACCAAGGGAAGCCAGGGCAGGAACTCAAGCAGGACCCTAGAAAGGAGAACTCAAGCAGACGCCATGGAGAAGTGCCGCTTCCCTTCCGGTGGCTTTATCAGCTTCCTTACACAACCCAGCTCCGCCTTGCCCAGGCGTGGCTCCACCCACAGTGGGCAGGCCCTACCGCATCAATTAGCAATCAGAAAGTGGCTTCTCACAGGCCAATCTGATGGAGGCCTCAGGTATGTCAAGTTAACAATCAATTTAGCCTCCTCAGTAGTCCTTGCCATTACTATTTCGTTTGCCAAAGAACCAAACATAGCAAATCTGCAAAGGCAGAAACGAACCAGAGGTTACCTAAGACAGAGTCAGAGAGACTAACCACAGAGAGGCATGGAGACACTTTGCTGGACGATACACATTCTTGATCATATTGGTAGTCATACGAACACACACATTACTAAGCTGTGCATCTAAAAGTGACAGTTACTGTATGAAAACACATTAAAACATACTCGTTTTTAAAAATCCTGTCAAAGAAGGCAGCTGGCTCTGAATCCAGTCACGGATGAAAAATTATCCACCCTTTTTAGAAGGCAGAGGAACAAGGCTACAAAAAGTCTCAGTGGGTCAAAAACTAGCAAGCATGAGGATCAGAGTTCAGATCCCCAAAACCCTGGTAAAAACAAAACAAAACAAAAACACTCAGGTATGATGTTCATGCTTATGGTCCTGGCACGGGTGGGGACAGGATCTTTATCACCAGATGATCTCTGCACAGGGAGATGTCCTGTCTTAATTTTTCTCTTAATGTGGAGAACGATCGAGGAAGGTATTGCAACATCAACCCGAGCCTTCGCACTCAAGCGTGCACACGTGATCATGCACACGGCCACATGGGCGGAGCCTCAGAGGGCAGGGCCATCTAAGGTGAGGCCATCACATGCAGGGCCAAGTGAGGCCAGGCTAGGGAGCTGAGCAAAGGCCTCTCCCAGAAAAGACTGCAGAAGAGTCAGTGTCTGGACACAAGTCCCTGCACAGCCTCAGCTTCTTGTCCCCAGATTGCATTCCCGGAATTTTACTCCCAGGCCAGGCTGCAGGGGTCTCCGCTAATGCTTAGAATTCTATGGATCTTCCGAGGTCCCATTAATGCAATCTGTCTTGATCCTGGGTCTTCCCTGCTCATGACAGCAAGGAGCTATTTTACTGCCTGAGTGTGGCTTCACCTGGGGTTTCCATACTTAAAAAGACAGACTTATTTTTATCTCCTTCAGAAGCCCCACAGCTTTCGATACAAAGGAAAGATGAACGACGAGGCTCGGGCCCTTCCTTTGGCTAGGGGGAAAGAAAGATAAAGGGAAAACCAGCCTGAGATGTGTTGCCGTATCGCTCACGTTTCATTTGCTCTTGTTAATTAGGGAATGTGCTTTGATTCGGTCTCTGTGAACCTTCTACCTGGAAGCGCCCCTACCCTGCACGACGAAGAGTTTCAGAAACACTGGCCTTCTCCGGAAACTGGCTGTTACTGTTGGCCGCACATAGCAATTTAAAATTATTGGCGCTCTTAAATTAAGTGCATAAATCTGAAGGTGATCGCCACTTTGAGAGCACAGATTGCGTGGCTGTTTCCACTATAACACTCTTCAGTTTCTTTAAGCAGGTCATTTTGGGGAGCGATAAGGGACACTGATTGCCCAGCATGCATTGATTTAAAACTACTGGAATTTTCCATTCATATCAACAAGTGCTTCTGTTTGTGTGAAGTCTTGCTCTGAAGGCTTAAATCAGGTCAAATCAGTTTCTACCACGTGTGCTCCCAAACCCTAATGTAATTTAGCAATCTGCTTTTTTGGTGTTCAAACTTAGCAATAATTTTTGGCTAAGCCATTAAAAAAAAGAGCACACCAGCAGATACATTTGTCTTTCAAAACCTACAAGGTCACTGAAGTGATATTTTCAGTATCTATTGTCAAACAGATATAGGGGAAACATATATATTGGTTTTTCAGAGGTATTTGCTCCAGCATACTGCATTCAATTTCTCAAAAATAATATGAATTTTATCAGAATATAACGCCTGTGGTAGAATTTTCTGTCCTTACTGCAAATCACCATCTTTTGCAACCTGTCTCTGGAATGAAAATGCCTTCCCTAAATTAAATACACTCTAATGAAGTCACATGGAAATATAAATATGAAATAAAATAGTAGTAGAGAGAACATCTTTATTGGATGGATTGTCTTATACACAAGATCCCAAAATGTCTTATTAAGTATTTAAAAAGGAGATACAGAGAGCATTGTTCTAAAAATAAACAACACTGCTCTTGAAAATAAGTGGGAGGAATGCTTGCTAGGCTACAACAGAAATAATGATTATAACAATAACACTAATATATAGCTATACATAGTTATTATATAATAAAAACAATAATCATAGCTTGACTCAGATGGCATGCTCACTATACATTCTCCTCACAGCACTCCTGGGACAGGCCCATGACAGCATCCCTTACCCAATTTCCTTACTCTGTTTTCATCCGTTTAGATTGGTCTCTCAATGTTAGAGAGATGCAGAGTGGGGAAAGCATTATAGCTCAAGCCTAAGGACCAGAGTTCACATCTATAGGACCCAGATAGAAGACTAGCCAGGTGAGAGTGGTGGCCAGTCAGTAATCACAGCACACCAGAGAAGGAAGCCGGGCATCCCCACCAGAGCAAGCTGGCCAACTGAACTGGCCAACATCTGCTAGCTCTAGTTTCTGTTGAGAGACCCTGTCTCATCAAATGAGGTGGGAAATAAGACACCTGATATCAACCTTGGGTCTCTACAGATGCATGTTCACTGCCCCAAGCTTGTACATGCACTCTCACACATAAACATGCATAAAGCATGCATGCATACACACCACATAACATACATAAGAAAAAAAGAACAGATTCTTATATTCAACACACACAAGAGTTTGAGACTGAGACTCACTATATAGTCCCGGCTAGGTCTTTTTATTCCCACTTCACTTTCTTAACTGCTGAGATTACAGATATGTTCCATGATGCTTGCACACACGCACACACACATACACACACACACACACACACACACACACTGAGGTTACAGATATATTTCATGATGCTTATACACACACACACATTACAGATATATTCCATGATGCTTATACACACACATACACACACACAGCACCAGAATAATTAAGTTCTCTGTATCTTTCTCTTTCTTCTTCTCCCTTATTCTTTCTTCTGTCCCATCTCCCTCTCCCCCCTCACAGATAATTGTGGTGTAACAAACACATATGCTGTAAAAATCCACCTTTTGTAAATACACTGTTCTAATGAAATCATAAATTCATACCATTTCACAGCAATCTACGCAATTCTATCTTATAACAACCCATTACTCTGCAAAGCACTCTCAGGCCTATTTGCAGTCAACACTACTACTCCAAACACCCAGGCAGCTCCTGCCCTGGAAATTGCCTATAAGTAAGGTGTGCTGTGTAATTTTTACATTTATCTTAACACGCTTTATGTTTAAGGTTCAAATTGTTACGTGTTGTTGTGAAGTGCTTAACTATGTAAAGATATGGTACATTTGTTTGTGCTGCAGAATATTTAACTGTGTAAAGGTGTGTCACTTTTGTTCATGCTGCACTTGTTGAAGGATGTACTGACGTGTGCTTAATTGTGTAAAGCTGTGTTGTATCTGTTTCACCTTGCCTGCCTAAGGCACATGATTGGTGTACTAAAGAGCTGAACAGCTTATAACTGGGCAGAGAAGGGATAGGAGGGGCTTGCGGGCAGAGAGAATAAGTAGGAGGAGCGATCTAGGATTGGGAGGAACAAGAGAAGAAGACAATGAGGAAAAAGAGAGGACACACTCAGAGCAAGAAGCCAGGTGGCTGCCTGCCAGCCAGACATGAGAAGCAGTGAAAGGAAGATACACAGAAGGAAAGGAAAGGAGGAGAGGAGAGGAGAGGAGAAGGGAGGAGAGGAGAGGAGAGGAGAGGGAGAGGAGAGGAAAGGAAAAAGCCCCAAGGCAAAAGGTAGATAAAGCGAAACAGGTTAATTTAAGTTAAAAGTGCTAGCCAGAAATGAACCTGAGCTAGGCCAAGCATTCACAACTCATAATACGTCTCCACATCATAGGAACTGGTTGGTGGCCCAAAAGAGAGAAGCCTGGTATGGTGCATATAGGCAATCCTTGCTTTTATTCATTACCGAATTATATTCTATTGCATGGCTATTCAATAATTAGTGAATATCTGAAATGCCTCCATGTTTTGTGCTATTGTAAAGACAACCATTATGAGTACTAGTGCATGTCTTGGTTTTAGGAGATAGGTTGATATTTGTCTTGGGCACAAACTTCAGATGTGATGGTTCACAAAATGTTCAAGTTTTCAAAACTCCACTAACCTGTTTCTAAAGTAGCTATATCAGTTTATGTATTCATCTTTTTCCAGGCATCCTGTATAATTCAGAGTCACTGAACAGAAAGGAATGACACTCAAGGTCCTTCAGTACCTTCCTTAAGATTGCTAACGTTGTGACCTCAAGAAAAACAAATAAACATAACAAACACACAAAAACCCCACATGGACTCCTGGCTGTGATTGGTGCAGACACCGGTTCTATGACTGTCTAAGCAGGCTTTTCAGCTTGCATGGAAAGCCGTAGGGAGACATGTGTTGCTTCCCTAGTATTGCAATGTTAGACCCAACGAAAGGCTTCCCTTAAGTGGCCCTTTTTCTGGCTGCTTCTAGTTGAGTGGGCTGAGACACTGACACAAAGAAACAGCAGGGACAGTGGCGTGGCAGTGTCAGCAGAGGTGAAGGCACACTGAGCTGCAAACATGACGGGGTGGACAAGCACTCGGCGGCTGGAGAAGAGAGGGAAAGTGAGCCTCAGGCAGGCCAAGCTGCAAAAGCCTCAAGACAGCCAGCTGCTTTTTCTGCTGAAACAGGATAGAAGGCTCTAAGGCCGAGGCTGTCAACCTTCCTACTGCTGTGACCCTTTGCGAAGGTTCCTCACATTGTGATGACCCCCTCAACCATAAAATTATTTCATTGCTACTTCAGAACTGTAATTCTGCTTACTGTCATGAATCATAATGTAAGTTTGTGATATGCAGGATATTCAAGATCTTGTGGGGAGAGCCTCCAGACTCCAAAAACAGACACAGTATCTCAGATATCCCAGACCAGGGCTTATGACACAGACCATTGTCAAGAGCTGAGGCATCTAGATGACCAGGTCTGTATAGAAGCCACAATACCAGTCAGTGCCAAGGGCTCAGGAGCCCCAGCTCCCTAGGCTTGTATAGAAGGTGTCACAGTTGACGAGCTGATTATCTCAGCTCGGTCCCCCAGGAGAGCCACCATGCTTGGGGAGCAGTTTGGATACTGCAAGTTCATATGAGAGCTGTAACACTTGGGGGTACCTGCTGTTGTTCATACCAATTTGTGGCTGCTGCTCACTGCAATCAGCACCAAGAGCTCCAGAAGCTCCAGAAGACGTTCTCATTGTTCACCCATGAAAATGAACATGGAGGTGCCCATGGAGGCCAGAAGGGGGCGCTGTATCACCTGGATCTGGAGTTACAGGCTATTGATTGCTCTAGCTCTGGGTGCTGGGAACCAAACTCTGGTCCTTGCCTCCCTGCTGCAGCCTTCTTCTAAAGTGAGACTTCATCTGGTGTAAACAGAGCTTGTCCTTGATCACTGTTAGAGAGAACAACATTAAGTGTCTTTCTGATGGTCTTCTATGTTAAGTGGGCTTTGGGATAAACAGAATTTAGGATGGCTTAAAGAGCAATTAAACATGAAGGCATGGGTGGTGGTTTATGAGCCAGCAAACACATCCTGGAGAACGCTGAAACTTTGAGCTGAGAGGACAGGCAGTGCTTTTAAATGTACAGTTTCTACTTTCTCATGGGTGTGTTTCTGTTTCTAAGGTAAATAAAGGTCAAGAGATGGGCATAAAACTGCTCTTGGGATAAAGCCAAGCAATGGCCCAAGAAGGTTACAGAACAAAACAGCTTAAGCTTTCTAAGTACAGAGAATTTATCAAGTTGACTGTGCTAATTACTATGTAGACTAAGTCAACATTCTGTGTAACAAAAAGCTTTTGCAAATAACTTAAAATTAACATTTTTCAAAGTTCTTAGGTTTATAATGCAAGGGTAGGTTTTATTTAGTTTCTATTTTTATTTTCCTCAAGAACTATATGTGCATGTGTGCGGGCACAAACCAATTAGGAGAGATTTTTATTTTATTTTGTCTTATTTTGTGTGTGTGTGTGTGTGTGTGTGTGTATGTGTGTGTGTGTTACTGTGAGTTCATCAGTGTGTGTATGCATGTGAATGTAAGTGTGTATGCCTGTGTGTATGAGTGTGTGAGTGTGTGTGGTGTGTGTATATGTGTATGTGTGGTGTGTGTGTGTGTGTAAGTGTGTATGCCTGTGTGTATGTGTGTGTGTGTGATGTGTGTGTATGTGTATGTGTGTGTGTATGCATAGTGGTTAAAAGTCATCTTTGACTATCATTACTTAGGAGTCATCCACCTTGATTTTTTGATACAGGGTCCCTCAATGGCCTTGGGATCACTGATTAGGCAAGGATGGCTGGTCCGAGAGTCCCATGGCTCCACCTACCTCTGCCTCCCCTGTGCCAGGATTACAAGTGTGAACCAACACACCCAGCAATTTATTTGGTGGTTGGGATCAAGCTCAGACTCTAATGCTTCATGATAAGCACTTTACTGATGGAACTGTCTTCCAGCCTCCCTGGAGAAGATTTTTATATTGTTTTGATATATAAATACATATATATATGTATATATATAATATATAATACATATACACATATGATAGATAGAAAGATAGATAGATAGACAGATAGATAGACAGACAGACAGACAGATCTGTTGAAGAGTATTCTACCATCATTAGGAGATCTCAGCATCCTCTCTGATTTGTTTGTGAGTTACCTAGAAGGGCAAGGTATTGTACAAAGGTAGTCACAGTCCAGTCACATGACATTGAGACAATGCCAGGTATTCAAAATTGTCTCTCAAGGATTAAGTTAAGAAGAATTTCATGAGGCTGGGGCGGTGGTTCATCAGTGAGGAACATGTCTCTTGCAGAGGAGGCAGGCTTGGTTCCCAGCATCCACATGGTGGCTAATAACCATCTGTACCTCCAGTTGCAAGGGCTCTAACGTCTTCTTCTGGCCTCCGTGGGTACGGTGTACACATGGAACACATACAATGCACACATTCACAAACATGCATCCACATAGAATAAAATAAATACACCTTTTTGTAAAACTGAAAGGAAATGCCAGGTTATTCTGGGGGTAGAGTACTCACAAGGCATGGTGACCCACCAGACGCAGTCACCTCCTCTTGGCTTATGTTTGCCCCGTGTAGAGCAGTGCTCACCTCTCATGAGAGTAGCTCATGTTGGGAGTAGCACATATTTCACTTAGTTCCTTGGTCACTCCCAAGATACCATATTCTTGGTTCCAACAAGTAACAGGAAGATGTTCTGAGCTGAGAGTGGAGAACACACAGCCTCCGACATTTTCATCAGATGTATGAAATGTTTCTCCACGCCTCTTAGAGTAGGGGTCTCAACATTCCCAGCATTGTGAGACCCTTTAATACAGTCCCTTCATGTTGTGCTGACCCCAACCCTAAAATTATTCTGTTGGTACTTCAGGACTATAATTTTGCTACTGTTATAAATCCTAATGTGAATATCTGATGTGCAGGATATCTGATGTGTGACTCCCCAAAGGGGTCATGACCCACAGGATGAGAACCACTGTCTTAGAGCAATGTAGAAAAGGTAGACAATTATTTTTAATGATAATGTGGTTTAACTATAGTAGCTGTTTCCATAGCTTCCTCTCCTACTCTTCAGTTTTCCACTCTGTTCCTCAAATACGACATCCTGCTGTGTAGGCCTACATTACACCATGTTAGAATGAAGGTGGAAATGTTAGGATATCTGGAAATAGTGAGCTTATGACCCTATGGGGAGGTTGAAACTGAGCAGCAGGTGGCCACTTTAGCCTGGACAGGAATGTTCCCATTTGTCACAGAAGTGGCCAGATCCCACTGGCAGATATTTAACAACTAGTCTTTGGGGAAATGGAGCCCTGGTGGTACCATTTACCTACTTCAATGGTATAAATATCATCACACTTGGATGATGCCAACCATTTTAAAATTTCCTGAAGATTTAGCAGTTGGCTCTGGTCCTAGGTACTCAACTTGGAGAGGAAAGGGTTTATTTCAGGTCATTTTTCCTAGTAACAACCCAGCACTATGGGAAATCAGAAGCAGGAACTATGGAGGAATGCTGCTTTCTGCCTTGCTCCAAGCTTTATATTCAGCTGTCTTTCTTATAAAGCCCAGGCCCCACTGCCCAGAAAGAGTAGTGGCCATTGAGCTAGGCCCTCCCAAACCAATCAGGAAAATGTCCCACAAGAATGCAGATCTGGCTAAGGGAGTTCTTCAACTGAGGCTCGATCTTCCCAGGACTGTCAAGGTGATAACTAAGATCGGCCACAACTGCAGAGGTCAACATTCCACATCCTCACAGTGTAGAAATGGGTTTTAAAACGCCTGGCTCACACAGTTACCCTCTTTGGCTAATTGCTTAGACATCCAAACTTTTGTATTAGATGCCACCCCTAGACTGCTCCTATTATGGCATTAGATAATTCCATGACACATACAGCTTCTCAGAGAATACTTTTACTCTTTCTACCCTTAAACATGACATCCTGGCATTTCTGCCTATTTTTATAGCTAAAAGAGTCTGCCTGAAGTTTCGAGTGATTATCTAGATCAATCGGACTCTACCACAATCACCTTGCCAGCCTTGTCCTAGTACAACAGCTTCCTGGTTAGGTACCCTCATTTCATATTCTCCTTGCTACCAACCTTTTCTGTTGCCTTCCATGGAATTGCCTTCCAACAGCGGGGAGAACAAAGGCCTCCATCACCAACCCCATTCCTTGGCTAACCTTAGAAGCTTCCCGTGGCTTGGCATGTCTGATCCAAACCTCTCAGGCTGGCCTTCAAACTAGTCTGCCATAAGCAAGAGCAGCAGTCCCAGGCTACTGTGGACTCGCATAAAAACCAGTTAAGGTAGCTGAAATCCCTGTGTGTGCTCCACACTGCATCTTAATTTCCTTGTTCAGAGAAGACACACGGGAGTTCTGAGTGCCAGTCAGCATGCAGCCTGCATGATAAACCCAGACATATTCCACATACTCTATTAACACACACTCCCAATAAATCACAAACCCTGGTGTCAAGACAGCTAACCAGGAAAGGGATAGCATAGTCCATTTTAACACTTTCAGTGCCACCCTGCAGGCAAACCTTCAGACACACTGGTATTTCTGGAAATCACAAAGCCCCTTTTTACTTGGATATGGTATCTGTAAACAGTGTCTTTTCATGATTCTAATTTCCCTAGCCCTCAGATCAGTAGCCAGAGATTATTCAGTTTGGGTACCTTCAAGGATCTTAGTCCCCATGTTCCAGGGTTTTGGCCTAACTCTTTAATACCACATGTGATAGAGGACAAAGTTTTCATTAGCAGAAGAGCAAACACACTAATATAGGATGTAGAAGGCACTGGGGAAGTCCCAACCTACCAACCGTAACAGTACACATCGGCAGCTGACAGTGCCTAGCATTCAGAACACAACATGCCTTAAGCACTTGCTGGTCTTTTTAAATACTTGAGGGCTTTGTTGGAATGCAACCTAAGCTTGCTAGGTAGGAAGCAGATGATGAGATGAGCCAGGATGTACAGGGATGATACAGCCAGGAAGTACAGGGGAATTGACCTCCTCAGGGGTGGGTGGGCAGTGGGCAAGTGTCCAGATCCCCATTCTCTGCAGGGATGCTGTGATATGCCCTCTACACTTTACTCAGAAGGTCTTCAGAAAAACATGGCGTCTTCGTTGACACCACAGACTTATGCACATATGCTGTGTCAGCTTTCCTTTGCTTCTACAGTCTTGCATTTTTTATTTTTTAAAAACTCATGTTTATTATTCTTCCCAAATACATTACCTGAACCCACATGTTTTGTTCTGGTTTTGGTTAAACCAAAGCTAAGTCAAAAGAGACCAGAAGATTTGAGACCCAGCCTGCTACTCTCATTACAGGGAAGCATCTGGGTCTTGGATATGCTGTGTGGAAGATTTGGTCCCAATAAAGGACCTTACTGTGACATCCCCCAGATGTAGAGGGCAGCAATCATGTAGGCATAAAGCAAATGGGAGAGCATGGATGGGGCAAGAAACCCATTGGCCACCTGCCTGAGGGTCTGAAACACTAGGGGACATAATTTGGAGGAATGTGTTCAGCTTGAATCACATGTGGAAGATCATAACCCAGGAGTGCTAACCAAGGATTCCAGGCCAGAATCTCTCATTACCAATGTGTGCTCCTATTTGCATATGGCCTCTTCAAGCTGCCATGACTGATGGGTTTCCTTTATTGGTATCTTCTTACCAGAGCATGGAGCCTGCCACCCCATACAAACCCAGTCTTTGTTTCACGTGAAAACCTGGTGTGCTCTGGAACAGCTCTGCAAAGTCCTAATGGTTTCTTTTGCAGGAAAACAGAAGAAACAGAGAAGCATTACTGCTAGCTGATTGAAGAAACCTACCACCACCTGGCAGCCCACCCATCCAAGGAAAGAAAAGCAGCTTTTGTTCAACTGCCACGATCCAGCATGTTCCTAGTCATGTGCACCTCTTCCCGTGAAGCTTATCTGATTCCTTCAGCCAGGCATGTAAGAGCAGAGAGAACTGACATCATCACTGAAGGTGACTGGATGGCTGGTTCCAAGCCAAACAGGCTCCGGATGCTGTTTTCGGCAGTAGCTGCAGCAGCCTGAAAGTTGTATATTTCTCTCCTTCTACACTAGCACCAGAAAAGGAAGGAGTTGAGGGCTGAGGTCTACTTCCAGGAAACATGTGTATCCTCCTTGCCTCTTCCTCTAATAGCATCCTTCCAAGAAACCAATCTTTAAAGTCTATGGAAAAGTATTAGCTAGACTTGAAAACATCAGCGAGTATCTTCAAGCTATGCCTTATTATTCTCCAACACCCACTTTGACAAATAGGTTGTTCTAGTTTTCCTTTGTTGGTTTGCAAATGTCATTAACTGAAATCAGCTTAGGGAGAAAATGATTTATTTGGCTTGCGCTTCTGGGTCACAGTCGATCATCAAGGGAAGTCAAGGCAGGGACTAAAGAGGGAACTAAAGAGGAAACATGGAGGAATGCTACGTGCTGACTCCCTCACTGGCTCACACTTAGCTAGTTTTTTATACAACCCAGAACCACTTACCTAGGGATGGTACTGTCCATAGTGGGTTGGGTCTTCCTACATCAGTTAAGACAGTCGAGACAATCTCCCTATAGACGTGCCCATAAAACTATCTGATTCAGCAAGTTCTCGATTGAGGAATGTCTTCTCAGACAACTCTACACTATGTCAATTTGACAACTGAAATAGGTCTCACTAGGACACGGTATACTATATTCTCAGAGCAGTGATTCTCAAAATGTAGTCCTGGGGTAGGTGCTGTGTAGTTTTCCTACTTCAGATTGAAACACTCCTTTCTTCTAGGAAGAAAGAAGATCTCAATGCTGAGGAATGTCATGAAACTTACAAGACTCTCTGTGAGAATTGTTGGGGAGGGAAGACTCTTGTGGCTACAAGTTGTAGAGGGATCTACAGTGGTGCCATCCTAGAGTAGACTTCTCTGAAATAAGGCTACTTGAATCACCCATGCGCCTCTAAGTCACCCTAATATAACCATTTGTTCTACCACGTAGACTTGAATGGAATCATTTCTTTGGTCTTACCTTACCCTGTTTGGGGTGAATATAAATGGACTCTCTCTGAAAAGATATGCAAACGTGGGGCTACACTTGGGAATCTTTTAGAAATACAAAGTCTTGGCCCTGATCTGAACCCTCTTTAATCAACTCCAGAGACTGACCAAGTGTTTTCTTTCTTTGAGTCTTCCAAGAAAGCCAAATGTGCTCAAACGTTTGCCATTCCTTAACAGACAGACGTGGAGTCCGCTGCTGGTTCCAGCCTTCAACACTGACTTCAGCTCCCAGAAAGCTAATGTTTAGTATTCTAGATTCTTTCTTTCAGGATAAAAGTTCCTTCTGACCATAAGCAACTTAGGGCAGGAAAAGGTTTGTTTAGCTTTTATTCCCAAGTGACAGACCATCCTTGCGGGAAGCTAGGGCAAGAATTTGATATCCCAAACAGCATTACTTCCAACCAGGGATTCACTCACAGCCAGGGAAGTGCAGCAGACACAATGGAGGAACCCTGATTGATAGCTTGCTAGGAGGCTCATGCCCAGCTAACTTTCTTATACAGATCAGGACCACCTGCTGAGGGAATGGTGCTACCCACAGTGGACTGGGCTCTCCTGTATCAAGGAACAATTAAGACAATCCCCCTGATAGACATGCTTACAGGCCAGTCTCATCTAGGCAATTCCTCAAATGAGGGTCTCCTCTCAGTTGAGACTAGACTGTATCAGTTGACAGTTAAAGACAGCCAGCCATCTGGGGAATGTGAATTGTCCTACTTACTTACATTCCACACTGGTGCTCTCCTGCCAGCATCATCCCTTCCCTAAAACATTATTTACAGACTTCAAGCTCTTCAAAATTTGCAATTGAAACTTCTCCTCTGAGTGTGAACCTTTCTATTAGCATAAACTTCTCATGGAATGCAAATGTCTATAGCAGAAGCATTTCAAAGCTGAAGACCTCTGCCTGCCACCCCATTAGTGAATTTATTTGACCTTAATGCAAGTGCTTTTATGTGAACTCTTTCATCATTTATAAAAACAAAACGAAAGTGGTTTCTAGTTTGAGAACAACAGATAGGTGGTGGTTCGGGAAGGGAAGGAGGCTTGTGTGTGTGTGTGTGTGTGTGTGTGTGTGTGTGTGTGTGTGTGTGTGTGTGTGTGTGATGATCACCGGAGGATATCTCACAAAAAATTATTCAGGGGGCAACATTTGGAACATCATTGTCTCTCATCTCTCACTTGATCATACAATCGTTATATTTTACCTGGTTATCAAGACACACTAAGATCCTGTCTCACCACTATTTTCAAGGTAACTAGTTAGCCCACAGTTTTCTGTCTTGCCATACTGAACTTCCCTGACAAGTATTCACGCCACCTCCTCTTTAGGGACTGCTCTGGTCCCCACCCCAGAGGAAACACCCCATAGTCTACATCTCTATGCATCACAAAGAAGAAATAAAACTCAAGTCTTCAGCACCAGCAGTTATGTGATTACAGAAGCAGGTTCTATCCTCTTCTCAAGGGACATAACTTGGAGCAACTTCAGGGAAGGAACTGAGCAGTAGATCCAATTACACGCTAGCTATATTTTCAAAAGTTTAACCATTTATTAGCTACTCTTCTCAAAGTTGTGACAGAATACTTGACAAAAGCAACTTAAGGGGGGATATATTCTGACTCATGGTTTGACAGGATCCATCCATCATGGCAGGAAGGCTTGTGGTAGGCAACTCCCGGGAAGGGGAGCAGGTGATCAGACTGCTTGCATCCACGCATCAAGGGTCAGAGAAGGGAAAAGGCCGGCCTGAAGCTCTCTTTCTCTGTTTTTCTCTTTCATTCAGGAAATGAGATGGGGATTCCCATATTCAGGTGGTTCTTCACCCTTCAGTTAATCCTTTCTGGAAGTGTCCTCAAAGGCACATTCAGAGGTATGTCTCCTAGGTGATTCTAAATCCATTTAAGTTGAAGACAATAACCATTGCAGAGTAGAACATACACATCTTCTAAGAGATCTTTGTGATGCACAGATCCTAGCTGTACTAGTTTCCTTTCCAGAGGCAGTGCTAAAACACAATGACAGAACAACTTGAATAGAGAAAGGGTTTATTCAGTTAACAATTCCAGGCTACAGCCCACAGCCTTAGGGACGTCAAGGGGACGAGAAACTTGAAGCACCTAGTCACAACCACTGTCAAGACCAGAGAGAAATAAATACCTGCATGCTTACTACTCAACTCACATTTTTACACAGTCCAGGACCCAATCCAGGGAATGATGCCACCCTCAGTGGGCTGGGTCATCCCACATCAATGAACAAAATCAAGGCAACCCTTTGCAGACACTCCCATGAGCCAAACCCACCTAGACGATCCTCTTTCCAGGTGACTCTAGATGGCTGCAAATGGACAATTAAAACCAACAGTCACAATGCCCCTGTGTTTTTTGGCAACTGGCTCCCATGAATAGCACTAATATGTTGAGAAGGACAAAAGCAGAATTTTGGAGCCAGTAACCTAGTTTTGAAACCCCTCCCTTAAATTCCAGTACCTGTAAAACTAATAAAGAAACTTAAATTCTCTAAGCTTTAGTTTAGATATCCATGTAAAGGAATGACATTTACACCATTGTTCTGTATGAAGTTTGCATGTAAATGTCTTGCTTCTGTACCATATAGTCAGTTCATACTTGTTAGCTGCTAATTATCAGGATTAACTAGTAGTCTGTTGATTTTATCTTCTGGCTATGACTAATGGAACCAAGATAGGTAGATATAACAAATGCTGGGTCACTCAGATTTTTCTCCCAAGAATTTATAGTTGTGACTGAGACCAGCTCATGTTGTCATCTATTGCTGGAAGACTGACACAAAAATACATGCCTTCTCATGAATTAGAGACTGAAGTGCTATGACTCAGGAGCAAGAGGTCCCACAAGTGGGTGCTATAGTCTTTGGGGGCCACTCCCTGCCACCCATCAGTTTTCTTCCCATCCTCGGGTTTCTCTAAAACCAATTCTCTGGAATTAATTTTCTTCTACTGCATAAGTCACTGGGATGGTTGATGCATTTCAACCCCTGAGACTCTGCATTCTTCAGTTGCCTTCAGGGCTCTCAGTGGGATTGCTATCACCCAGGAACTGTTCCCTCATGATTTTACCACCAAAGATTCTTTTCTGTTTAACTAGATTACCAACTCAACCACACCAAGCATAGGTGTGGGACTTTCCTCATTACCTGAGATAGAATTGCCTTCCATATTGGAGAATGTGTCCCTTTCTCTTGTGCTTCTAGTCGCTCTCCATAGTGACTTGTAGCCGGTATATGGTTTGCTTGTTTGTTTGTCTGTTTTTTCTCATCCATCTTGAGTTATCATGAAGCCATGTTCAGAATGTGTATTTGATCTGCTGGAAGAGCAAATGACTCCCCTCCAGTCCCTTTCCTTGGACTCTGCCAGAGCCTTCTCTAGAATAATAAGCAAGCCTGGCCATTCCGGGTGATGGCCAATTGTTCTTGATTGTGTTTCAGTAAAACTGGGAGCTTTAGTGTAAAGGCTGAAAAAGGAGAAGGTGGCAATGGCCTGTCATTGGCTGGCCTGGGCTGTGCAGCACTTCCTGGCTTTGATAAAGGAAGGAAGGAGAGAGAGAGAGAGAGAGAGAGAGAGAGAGAGAGAGAGAGAGAGAGAGAGAGAGAGAGAACAAACTGGAAGTGGGTATGGCCATTTCCTCTCAAAGCTGACCCCAGTAACACTTCCTCCAGCAAGGCCACACCTCCTAACCCTCCCCCAAACAATACCACCAGTTGGGGACCAAGTGTTCAATTGGCTAAGACTATGGGAGACATTTTTCATTCAAAGCACCAAAGCATTTCAGAATAGGACAAACAAAGCCAAAACTAATGATAATTTTGATACCTTTCAATATATTGAAATTAAAAATATATGAAAAAATATCCACCCTGAACATAAGGAAAAAGCAAGCCAAAGACAGGAAAATACATTTGTTATGAATGTAACTGACAATATTTTAACTCTCAAAATGTGTGAGGCATTCCAACACATTCTCCTTGGAGGGCAATTTGGCATTGTCTACTAAAGCTGAAGACATTCATAGCAAAAGTTATCAATTCTATTTTAGTTCATTCCTCTAGAGAACACTGACACATGGAGATGGGTAAGAATATTCCATGCAGCACTGTTTGTCATGGGCAGAGAACTGGAACCATCCTCAGAGAATGGATAAGTAAGTAATGAAAATTATACAGATGAAAACCATACAATAGGTATAAAACTGAAAGTCTGCACGACAAGATATGCAGCATTTACGGATGTAAAAACATTTATTAACTAGAGAAACATGCATGGGAATGAAAGGCATACAACTCATGAATAAAAGAAAGGGACAAAACACTAACTCTGGCAAAAACATCTTGATTTGGGGACCTAGAAGGGACACCCAAGTGGCTCATTCCATTTGCATTCTAATCGGCTGTATGTCTAGCCCAATGCACGAGGTGCATACCTGTCGGCATAGCACTTGGGAGGCTGAGGGAAGAGGGTGACAAGTCCAAGGATAGCCTGGGCTACACAGTGAGACCCTGTGCTCAAAAGACAAATAAGAAAAAAACATGACCTTCATACAAAGTCTGTAAATACTAAATTACACACACACATACACACACACTCAGGCTCAGCCAATAAAAGAGCTTACCAGGCTAATGAGAACCTAAGTTCAGATTCCCAGCTCCCATATGAAAAGCCACTGGTGGCAGGGCATGACTGTATTCTTAGCACCAGAGAGGCAAAGGTGAATCCCCGGGTTTGCTGGACATCCAATCTAGCTTAATTGTGAGACCCTGACTCAGAAATTAAGATGGAGAGCAATTGAGGAAGACACCAGACATCAGCCTCTGGCTTCCACATGTGTGTACATATACAAGTACATGCACCTACAAGCACACACACACACACACACACACACACACACACACACACACTGCCCTCTACCATCCACAAAGCAAAATAGATTTAAATACCAGAACATGTTTTTTTCCTCAATTCTAGGAGGAAATTCACATGCCATGGTCCTGCGTGGATTCAGAAGTTTCATAGACACAAATTACAGCATCTCTTGCTTCCCATCTTCTTCTGGGGAGCTCAAGTCAACATCTGACATTATCTTGGGCCACTATGCTAGATGCCATGCAGATGCCAAACATGAATGCAATGCCTTCGCTGCTGTGTGTATTTCTGATGGGGGAACTGCTTTAGTCTGCTTCTATTGTTATAAAACATTCTGCACAAAGAAACAACTTGACTGGAAAGGGTTTGTTTATTTTATGTAGTATGCCATTGCCTGTCATCACAGGAAGCCGGGACAGGAGCTCAAGGCAGGAAACTGGAGGCAGGAACTAGAGCAGAGACCATGGATGGACACTTGCTTAGGGCATTGTTTTCAGGGTCACATCCAGCTGCCTTCTGTAGCCTAGGTCCACCTGCCAATGAATGGTACCCAAAGGGGTCTAATAACTTCTGCATCAGTGAGCAACCAAAAGGTTGTCCCACAGACATGCCCACAGGCTAATCTGAGAAATGTAGTTTGCTCAGTTGAGGTTTCCTCTTTCCAGGTGTTTCAAGTTGACAACCAAGAGTATCACAAGTCCACCCGTTGCCAACGTGACACACAAACTTATCACTGTTGAATTCTAATCTTTCCTTGTCCCCCATGCCCCATGTTAATATCACAATATAATACAGAGAGGGGAACATAAAGAGATATCCCTGAAAGCAAATGGAACTTTATATTGTTTTAAGGATGTATTTATTATGTATACAACATTCTGCTCCCATGTATGCCTACACACCAGAAGAGGGCTCCAGATCTTATTATAGATGGCTGTGAGCCACCATGAGGTTGCTGGGAATTGAACTCAGACCTCTGGTAAAGCAATCAGTGCTCTCTTAACCTCTGAGCCATCTCTCCAGCCCCCAAATGAAACTATATCATGGATAAAGGCTGAGGCCAGGGAGCAAGATCATACAACCCAGCATCCATCTGCCTGAAATAACAGGCTTTTTAGTGGAAAGAGCATGCCTGTGTTGTCTGATAAAAATGCCCTGTGATAGTGAGAAGAGGGGAAATACAACGAGAATCTGAACTCCAGGGAGGGGATGCCGGTCATGGTTCTGCCTCGTCCATCTTTGGAGAAACTAAATTTACTTGAATCAACCAGGGATTTAACCTCCTTGTAAAGAGTCTAAGATTTTCCTAATATAAAACCTGAGATAGATATGATTAAATTTCAACCAGTGTTGCTTTTGTTTTTCTTAGAAGCTCTGTCAGGCACCAGTGCCCAAAACAAATAAGCAATGTAAAAGAATGTGTTTAAGTTTGTAGGTCAGGACCCTTGACTTCACCCCTCCCACTTAACTACCAGCTTTAGGGTTAGCTCTAGTTTGCAAGTCGTTAGGGCCTAAAGCAATAGGGCCTCAGCCTTGGGGGGTGCCCCATTGCCACCTGAGCCTGTCTGACTCAGTTTCCCATGGCCTGGGAAAGTGGAATCTACACTACCAAGGGATTCCTCTGCAGTCCTATCTTCTGGAACTTCAAGACAGAAGACTCATTCAAGCAGCAACCACACTACCTCTGCCCCAAGAAGGCAGGAACAGGCACACTGTCCCTCTCGAGACTGACAGATGTAGATTACATTTTATTTGAAACCATTTTCAGCCTGGACTGTGCAACACAAGACTACAACACAATGGGGTAAGATGTCTCCAGAAAGAAACTCCAGGGAGGTGGTAGGAATGAGAAACGCACTTGAACGTTGTTGCTGACACCATTCTTGAGGCTTGCTAGAGGAGGAAGCACGCCATTGGGGGCAGGCATTGGAGGTTTCTAGAGGAAGTACGTCATTGGGGGCAGGCTTTGGAGGTTTGTAGCGGAAGTACGTCATTGGGGGCAGGCTTTGGAGGTTTGTAGCGGAAGTACGTCATTGGGGGCAGGCTTTGGAGGTTTGTAGCGGAAGTACGTCATTGGGGGCAGGCGGTGGACGTTTCTAGTCTTGTCCCAGTGTCTGTGGTTAGCCAGATTCCTGCTCCTGCTGCCCTGCCATGCCTCCCCTGCCGTGGTTGCCTCGTCCTTCTGGAATCACAACCCAAATCAAATTCTTTTTCCTTAAGCTGCTTTGGTCATGGCATTTGAGTGCAGCAACAGAAAAAAAATGACGAATACAGGGGGCCATTGCCATCTACTTATAAGGACACAAGCCAGAGATGGCATCTACAGGGCTCCACCCAGCTGTTTCAGATTGACATAAAAGCTTGCAACACAGAATGACGGATATAAAAAAAAGGCCTTCAACAGATGGATTGATGACTTCGTAAACATAACATGGCGTTGGGTAAAAGCATTGATTGAGAAATGGTGACATTCAGGTTACTGAGCCAGGTATAGCAGATGCATTTCTATACCCGTGCACCAAAAAAACGAAACTCTAGCACAGCCGTCCACCTTAGAGGTATTGCTCCCTAAATTCATATCCCAAATAGCTCTGAACTGGTTTAGAAGACTCCTGGCCATTTAAAAGTAAGAATAAAATAGATGAGAAAATGTACACTACCAGACAAGGGCACATTTGTGGTCAGTTAAACTTTTATTTCTGGTGGTTTTGGGAGCAGAGTGAAGGAGCCAGGGTTTCCCAGACTTTATTAAACTTTGCACCTGCTTGTGTCCGGTTCCAGATGTAGAGAAAAAAAATCTAGTGGATGCTGTCTTTCCTTGGGGAACTACCAAATTTTAACTATTATTAATATGAAAAAAAGCTAACAAAGTACTCAGTCAATTTGGTTTAAGTCAGTTTTTAGCCGGAGAGTTCAGGGAGATTCAAGTAATGATTTGAAAAAAGAAGAAAAAAGAGGAAAAGTATTAGAGGATGAAATTGGGTTATAGGTTGTTCATAAAAAAAAAGAGGATTTTTCAGACAGATAGTCCTACAGGGGCAGGGTTGGGAGGATGACAGACAATGGGAAACAGTGACCAGATGGGACGTATGACGGGGAAATGGTATCAGATATAGACTCCAAGCACAGGCCAAACATAAAATAAAAACCGCTCGCTTCCAGAGCAGGAACGGGTGACACTGTCTCCACTGATGGCCTTTGATGTCATGGCAATAGGTCTATGAGGTTTCCCCTTAGTTGTTTAAGCTTCTAGAAGAACACATATTGGCTTCATTGGCTCATTGCCATCAATATTATAAATTCTGAAGTAGCATGCTAACTAGAGATTTTTCTCGTCCGAGAAAGGCAGATGTCTAAAAGAGTAGAAACGGTAAACTCAAAGCCTATGGTCTCTCTATCCTCAGGAACTGAATACAGTTTGTATCTAAATTTAGCAGTCTTATGCTCACAGACCCTCCCCCCAAATCCATATGCACTTGAGGTTTTTCAAACTGTCTTTGAAAGCACTTTACCTCCCTGCTGCTCCTTCATTAATGAGTTAACTACATCTTTGACATGGCAGTCATGCTTTAAATTTTTTAGGATTAGCTTTGACATAGAGCTGGGAGAGTCGCCAAATCACTTATAAGTAATTCAGAGATGGTTGTCTTGTTCTGATTTCCATCCAGATACCTACAGAGAGGCAGATATTTCCTTTCCTACTGACAAAACGCTGAGTTTGAGATTACATGAGTTTGTCCTGGGGCTGGAGACATGGCTCAGAGGTTAAACGCACTGGCTGCTCTGGCAGAGGATCCAGGTTTGATTGCCAGCAGCCACAGAACAGCCCAGGAACAACTATAAATCCTGTCTCAGGTAGTCCAGAGCCCTCTTCTGGCCATCAGGGGCAATGCAGGAATATGACACACAGAGGCAAAACACTCATCCACATTAAATAAAAACAAATGTTTAACAACAAAACCTGTCCTTATTCAAAAGGCATTATTTATAAGGGGACCCTATCTGTAAGTCTTCCCCCCAAACCATATAATGGTTTCTCTGCATAGAATTTTAAAAAGAAATGAAAGTCACTACATAAATGCATGTCTACTGTAAACAAACCCATGCCCTGTGTTCCTCCGGGCATTTTGCTAACACTCTTTACTGCCTCTGACCAAGACCTCCATTGCCTCAGGCCAATCTTCCTGCACCTTACAGCCACTGGCATCCTGTCAGCAAGGATGCTGACCGTGGTCCTTCCTGTAACTCCTTCCTAGTAGCAGAACAGCACACTCTTGGCTTTTGTTCCAACTAGGACATTCAGGGAACAAGGCAATCACTATTGCAGTTTTTGAGCTGACATAAAGAATGAAAGAAAAAATGAACCCGAGAAGATCAAAATGTTCTAAAATCAGCATTACTCCCAGTTTAAAGCTAAAACTATGTAATTTCTACCTCCATTTTTTAAACTGATATTTTTCTTTAAGTGTGAAAATTTATCTGCTTATAACAAAAAGAGAACCGAGAACTAACAACTTGAATGACATCTCTCCTAAAGAAAATCAACTGAATATTGGAATAGTAGACAAGAGGATTGTTATGGTTGAAGATTAACTTACATCTTTAATCACAGAACTTGGGAAGCTGAGGCAGGAGGATTGCCAGGATCATGCCAGCCTGGGTTACATAGGGAAGATGTGTCTCAATAGAAAGGGAGAGAGAAGAGAGAAACAACAAAAAACAAATGAGAGATTAAAGCAAGTATAAAATTATAAAGACCCTGCCAACTTGTGTAGCCACTTTGGAGATTGGTACGGAGGATCCTCAGGAAAGTGGGAATCAGTCTACCACAAGACCAAGCAATTCCATTGTTAGGCATATTCACAAAAGATATACACTCAGACAATAAGGACTTACTTCTGCTCAACTATGTTCATAGCAGCATTATTTGTAATAGCCAGAACCTGAAAACAACCTACACAACAGAGTACTACTCAGAGGGAAAAAATGGAACCTTGAAATTTGCAGGCAAGTGGATGGCACTAGAAGAAACAATCCTGAGTGAGGTAACCCAGTCACCAAAAGACAAACATGGTATGTACTCACTCATATATGGATTTTAGACATGGAGCAGGGGATTGCCAGCCTATAATCCCACTGCCAGAGACTATGGGAAGCAGGGAGGACCCTATGAGAGATATGCATGGTAACCCAGAGAAGGGGAATGGGATGAGATCTCCTAATTGGATTGGGAGCAGGGGGGGAGGGGAGGGAAGAGGGAGATGGGAGAAAGAGAGGGGGGAGAAGAAGAGTGGAGAAGAGGACACAGGGGAGCAGGAAGGTTGAGTCAGGGTAAGAACAGTAAACAATGAGAGATACCATAATAGAGGGAGCCATTATATACTGGAGGAGAGATCTGGCAGTAGTGAGATTTTCAGAGATCTACAAGAATGACACCAACTGGCATTAAGGCTACCTTAAATGCCCTCCCCTGATAATGAGATTGATGAATACCTTATATGCCATCCTAGAACCCTCATCCAGTGCCAGATGGAAGCAGAGGCAGACACCCACAGCTAAAAACTTAACTGAATTCCTGGAACCCAGTTGTAAATTGGAGTGATAAGCAAAGGAATCAAGACCCGGCTGGCGAAACCCACAGAGACAGCTGACCTAAACTCATACTGATGACTGAGTGTCCAGCATGGGACTGATACAAACTCCTTCCCTACCCCCAGAAATACTGAATGTCAGAGAGGAGGCCTCAGCAATCTATGGGAACTTGGGTAGTAGATCAGTATTTAATCCTGGCATACAAATGGGCTCTGGGAGCCCATTCCATGTGGAGGGATGCTCTCTCAGCCTGGACACATGGGGAAGGACCCAGGTCCTGGCCGGGAAAATCCCTCATGGAAGGCTTTACCCTCCCTGGGGAGTGGAGGGGAATGGAGTTGGGTGGGTAACTGGGGGTGTGGGGAGCCAGGGGAGGAGGGGAGGGAGAGGGAACTAGGAGTAATATGTATAAAAAGTTAAATAAAAATTATTATAAAAATTATACAGACACATATTATCAACATACCAGGATAAAAATGTGACTTTGTATGCTAACCTAAAGAGAGAGAGAAAACTAATAGTAAAAAGATATGTTCTCCTCTCATCCATTCCTTGGACCTCTTGGGTACCCTGCACTGCTTGGCATTTCCTCTGGATGGGTGGTGACCTACTTTGAACGGGCCAAGTGATGGAAAGCACATAGTTCAATAATCTAGTATTAAATGTTGTGACACACACCTTAAATACCTATCATAGAGATTCAGAAAAACAGAGATAAGTGCCACGGTCTGGAGGCAGAATCAGTGTGGTGAAGCAAATAAAAAGTCAGAGTTCTGAGGAGGCCAAGCTGCGTCTGTCTGCAGAGAGTCCATGTTGGAAAGAACATAGTAATAGTATCATTCGGGATATGGGGTAGTACTCAGACAGCACGCAGGAACCTGTTCCCAGCACCGCATCAACTGGCACTGGGAGGTGGAGACAGGTGAACCATGAATTCCAGGTCATTCTGGTCTACACAGCTAGCCTTTGCTGAATGAAAGCTTCTGTCAAAACTCAAACAAGGTGAGTGAGTCATACCTAGATCTGGGAGGACTTGGGGAATGGAATGGTGGTATGCAAATGACCAGAATAAATTACATGAATGCATGATATTCTAAAAGAGGGACTAAAAGTATTATATTAAGACGATCTTAAGCAATGTGTTCACTTAGTGCCTTCCATATACATAGGAATGTGGGGGCATTCACTGGGGGAATTGCCAATTTACCAGGGGCGTACTCCTAGAGAAAACTGACCATCCCTTCCCTAGCAGCCATCAACTGTCAATATCTCTTTAATTAGGATTGGGGTCTCTTGAACCCCTCCATGCGTCATACTGAAATTTTGACTGGCTTAATCTTGCACAGGTCCCACACAGGTCATCACAGTGCTGTCATGTCCAGAAAACAGTATTTTGAAAGAGGTTAACATCAAAGAATAGAATAGAATCCCTAGAACATGCTAGTTTGCCCACCATCTACCAAGTAAAGGCACAACTGAGAGACACCATCCATGCCAAACAGAGCCTTTACCAGGCAACCAGGTTTTCATGTCTTCATCTTGGACATTATGGCCTCTACTGTAAGAAATAAATTATTACCACTAATATGTTACCCAGGTCCTGGTATTTTGTTATGGCTACTTGTTCAGATTAAGGCAAGGCCCCGTGAGAACATATTACTGCAAGCTCATTCACCCCTTTCACTGTGTGAAGACTCAGAGAGAAGGTACCATCTACGAGTGGCAATTGTGCCCTTGCCCGGTCTGCTAATTGCAACTTGACCTTGGATCTTCTGACCTCCAGAAGAGTGTGTCGCAAAGTCACCCAGCCTATGGCATTCTGTTATATTGGCCCAAGTGATCAATAGAGTGGGGCCACACAGTGCCTTGTGAGCTGCCCCACGTGTGCCTCTTATGCTTTCCCCTCCACATCGCAAACCCCCACCCTGGTTCCGCCCTTTACTTTATCTTCCAGTTGCATAAAACTCTTCCTGTGAGTTCCAAGGCATCTCAAACCCGAAATCCCTGCACGGTTGTCATGTGCCAGGGTTTCTTCTCCAGCACCATTGCAGGAAACTCTCTGTTTGGCCCCTCAAATCTTCTTTACTATTTCCACTTGCTCAGAAGGCCTTTCAGGCACCCCACCTGAAAGCTGGATGGATGGCTTCCTGCACTCGCTTAGCCTTGCTGTTGAGCGCATTCTATCATGGCATGCTGGGAGCATGCTCTTCTTACTCCTTGCTGTGTGTTCACGCAGTTCATTCGGTTACCGTATCTTCATTAGATGGGCAATTCTGACTGGAGCGCTTGCTGGGATCTAGGGGCACGAGAAGGCTTGTCGTTGAAGTAAAATTGTATACACCTGGAAAATGCTTACTACTGGAGGCAGAAAAGCTAAGCGTGTACCAGATGGAGCAGGCTGAATGGCGAGTCACCATCCACAAAATAAGAAAGCCATCCAGCCAGAAGTTATGAATGGGATCCTATGAGGAAAGAAAAATATCTTGGCAGAGTCAATTAAATTAATGGTCTTGATATGAAGCCCCCTAACTTATCCAAGCGTGCCCTAGATCTGATAAGGGTCCCTGTAAGAGAAGTTCAGATAGAAAAAGATAGAGCTAGAGAAAGTGACGTGAATACAGAGGCATCTACTTGAGGATGCATCATCTAGGGGGCCAATTGACACGTGGGTGGGGTAGCTTTTGGAAGACAGGAACAACAGCAAAGCTGGACCCCTCTCAGAACTTCAAGAAATCCACCCCAGAGACACTTTGATTTTGAGTTCATGGCATCCAGCATTGAGGGGGTGTATTTCAGCTGAGTCTAACCAGACAGTAGGAATCTGTTACAGTTACCACCCCCTGTCCCCCAAAAATGATTGCAGCAGATAATAGTGACAAACAGGAGCTGTTAAGACGTTTTTTGCTTACGTCAAGTAACATGGAATAACTTAACACATGACCCTGGTTTTGCTCCTCGCACATCCTCTTCCTAGCTGTCAGCCCCTCACACGGTGACATGCACACACAGAGGTAGGCCATGCACAGTAAATACTGACTGACAGAAAACTGTTTTGCAAGATGAAGTGTCTGATGCTAATACAAGCAGAACAAAGTGAAGAGGGTTACAGAAAATGAATGCATGCTTTCACTGATGCTGGAAATGGGGGAGGGGAAGAGTTTCCAAGGTACACACTACCAAACACAAATCATAGTACCAGTTGTTCTGTGATGACGTAAACACAAAATTTCTCCACTGGAGTATTTCCTGCCTCATCCAAATTGCATGTATCTCCTCTAGCACTCCGAACGTGTTTGCAGCCGACTTCACTGCCCCATTTGCTTTCTGTTGCTGTGATAAACACCATAACCAAAACAACCTGGAAAGGAAACGGTTTATGTGGCTTATACTTCCAGGTCACAATCCACCATGCAGGGAAACCGTGGCAGAAGCTCAAGCAGGAATTGAAGCAGAGACCATGAGTGGTTGCTTCTTACTTTCTTGATCCCCGTGGCTTGCCTGGCTTGCTTTTTTATATAAAACCAATGCCCACTTGTCTAAAGGTGGTGCCCACACAGTTGGATAGAAACTCACACACCAATCATTAATCAAAAAAAAGTTTCACAAACATGCCTACAGGCCAATCTGATGGAGGCATTTTCTCAATGGAGGTTCCTTCTTCCCAGGTGATTCACTTTGCAAAAAATAGCTAGAATTCAAGACTGAAGATAACAACCAATATATTTAGTCACTTAGGATTTAGCTTTGGTAAAGAAAAAAATTAGCTTTGCAAATGCTCAGCCAGAAATAGAAAAATGCATGGTAGACCTCACAGACTAGAACTTACATGGTAGAGCTCACAGACTGGAACTTACATGGCAGACCTCACAGACTAGAACTTACATGGTAGACATCATAGACTAGAACTTACATGGTAGACCTCATAGACTAGAACTTAGATGGTAGATATTATACTTAGAGCTGGCAAAGACTGGTTGAATACAGTGAATGGAACTTTCTATTTGTCTGATTTGAACTGTGAGAGTCTGAACCCTTCTTTGTATCAAATAAAGAATACTCTTTCTACTGAGACACAAAGATCCCAAACTCATTGAACCTGTATTTTAGTGCTGGACTTGTAGAACTAAAATGATACCACACAGTTTTGTCGTGGAAACACCCCTGGGGGCCAGCGAGATGGTTAGGTGGTTAAAAGTGCCTGACACTAAGCTAGGTGACCTGAGTTTGAGGCCCAGGAACCACATGTTAGGAGAGAACCAACTATACAAGTTGTCCTCTGACCTCCACATGACAACTGTGGCTCACAGGCACTCTCACAAACACATACACATAAAATAAATTAAAAGGTAATGAAAAGTGAAGAAATGGATTAGGGGTCATCTGCTTCTACATCATGTTAGTAGTTGATAATGCCAAGTGTTGTTATATGCTGTGCACTGCTATAGGCTCTCTCAGAGTTTACTGTATTTAATACAACTTGTGTATTAAGGTATCGGTTTATAGAGGGGAAAACTGAGATGTAGAGAAATGAAGAAAATTATCTAAGACTGGATAAGCAGGTAGAGGCAGAGATACACAACTTAAGCCCAGTAGCCCACGTCCAGAGATTGTTTTCAACCATTGCATCTTATTATATTGACATGAATAATTCATAAAAACAAAGATTATTTTGTGGAATGAATTCATGAAAAACACAGATTCATCATTTACTTCAGTATATTAAATGGAAAAAATAACACTTATTTTTCAAGAGTCATATGACGGTTCACCAGAGAACATGTTAAACTGTACCCAGCATAGATTAAAAAATAGAGAGTAATTTAAAAGTAATACTGAATTTTAAAAATTCTGTGGGTCAATTGTGATCTTTCAAGTGTTAGCTTAAATTTTATCCAAAAAGGACAAAGATCCTACTGAAAGAATAGAAGTCCATAAGTGACTGACTATAATATAACACACACACACACACACACACAAACACACAAATATGATTTCCACTAAATGAAATTGTTCCCTTTTCATCCAGGGCACATAAAAAGATATATTTCAAAACCCAACTTTTGTCCAGAAAGAGGCATGGTATCTCTAACCAATGGAATTTAGGGCAATGTGGAAAATTTCATTGCTGTCCAAGTTCCCTAATCCCTCTACTTTGGCTCTAATGCACTAATGTGTAACACAAAACAATAAAAACCCAGAGACAGGTTCAAGCTTCAAGCTGAAGATCAGAGAAGCAAAGCAGCCCAGCTACTAGCTCTCACCTCTACCAAAGCTGAAAGGGCTGATTCCCATCTCCAAGAGCTCTCATAAAGCCTCAGACAGCTGTCTCTCCTCAGATTGGCTGGAGAATAAATCTCAGAATGCAGCCTGAAACACTGGGCTCCTGTCTTTTATATACTTTTCTAGGGCAGGTAAAGGTGTGAGCTCTGTTATTCTTTTACACTTATTCACTCTCATCTAGCCCTGTGTGGCCTTGAACTCACAGAGATCCATCCTAAGTCCTGGGATTAAAGGTGTGCGCCACCACCGTCTAGCTTGTGTAGCTAACTACTGTGGCTTGCTTTGCATTCTGACATTTCAGGCAATCTTTACTAAATCACAAATAATATATTACTATGCCAATGTCCTGTTAGGATTAACTTTCAGTTTAACACAGCCTAGAGTTACCTGAAAAGGAGAGTTTCAAGTGAGGTACTGCCCAGATCAAAATGGCCTGTGGACATGTCTATGGGGTAATTGTCATAATTGTTCAGTTAGGTAGGAGGAACCATTACACTGTGGACAGCATCATTCGCTTGGTAGGGGGACCTGAGCTGTCTAAGAAAGCTAGTTGAGCATGATGAACCTGGGAGCCAGAAAGGACATTTCCTCCATGGTTTGTGCTCCAGATTCCTGCCTTGAATTCCAGCCCTGATTTCCCTCAATGATTGACTGTAGCCCAGCAGTGTAATCCAGATAAAGCCTTTCTTCCCCGGAGTTTCTTGTGGTCAGAATGTTTTATCACAGCAATGGGATGCAAAGTAGGACAACTAGTTTCTATCAGACTAAACCTCTTATGGAAGAACTAGAAAATCAGTTGAAATATTAAGACAAAGTATGCAAAAATTCTTATGGGAATTGTCCTTTGTATGCTGTGAATATATGTTTCTTTTATTGGTTGATAAATAAAGCTGCTTTGGCCAATGGACAGGCAGGATGTAGTCAGGCAGGAAGTATAGGCGGGGCTGCCAGACTAAGAGAATTCTGGGAGGAGAAACGCAGAGAGTCTCAGAAAGATGCCATGTAGCCTCCAAAGATTAACATGCTGGAGCACTGAGGGTAAGCCACAGTCTCATGGCAATACATAGTTTAATAAAAATGGGTTAGTAATTGAGAAGAGCTAGCCAAACAGAAGCCTGAGCCATCTGCCAAAGAGTTTATAATTGATATAAGCCTTTGTGTATTTATTTGGGACTGAATGGGGTCGGGACTAGCCAGAACAGAAATTTCCATCAACAAAATTCTAACTGTTCAAAGACAGCAGAGATGTTTGAAGCCCTGAACAGTGAGTAAGGCAGATGGAGCTCAATGGCCATAGACCTGCTGGTGAGAAAAGCATCTCTGGGGTGAACGTGCACCCTAGTTCTATTGGTGTGTATCAACACAAAATTTAGATAAGTAGAGAAGAAAGTAGATGCTGGGAACCTGAAATGTGAATCTGACCTATTATCTTGGCATGGGGTGTGGTCAAAGTTTAGGGTGTTATTAGATGCAGGATATCCATCACCTTGTTACACCGAATTTATGAAGCTATAGAAAAGGGTCAGATCTCATAAAAAATGAAACAAAGCTTCAAATCAACTCTAATTCTTTAGCCAGAAGCTATATGCCCTTCTCTAGAGAAACAGAGCATCACTCGCTGTATCTAACATTTATTAAACACAATGTCTGGCATTCAGTTTAGAACTATCAGCCATCCCAGGAGAAAGAATAAAAGGGGCAATTAAGAGAAACAGACCTGAAGTGATCCAGAGCAATGTGGTGGAGGTCTAAAATAACCCTGCTAATAAGCTCAAGAAAATAGACATGAGGGAATCTCACCAGGAAACTGGAGTCTCTGAAAATGTAAGGAGGAAGTTTAGAACTAAAAGTAACTTCTGAGACTATGGAAGCTAATGTTATGTGGACTAGGCACAGTTGAAGAAAGAACTAGCAGTCATAAAATCCAGCCAGAAAAAAAATATCCAGACTGGAATATGTAGAAGATAGAGAGGAGATACAGAAGAACATGTTAATGATTGAAGGGGAATAAATATAAGCATATGTATGACTGGACGACTAGCACTGAATCTCAAAACATGTGACCACTACTTCAGAAGAAGTAATTAATTCTTCAAGACCAATGAAAGACACTAAGCCACAGAAAGAGGAGCCGCATTAGCTCAATATGAATGAACTCAATGGAAGCCAAACTCAACCAAAGCAACCAGAATAAGAAAGGATGATGCCACAGCTTCAGTGTAACGGAAGAACCCTGGATGCGAAATTCTACACAAGTGAAATATACTTCACCATGGACAACGGAAGAATTCCCTATTATTAAATTCTTAATAAAATAAGCCTCAAAGGCAGAAGGTCAGAAACAGCCAAGTACTATTGAAGATTGAAATAAACATAAAGGTCTTCTTTCACCCGTTGTCAGAGTGACCATCAGGGCGGCGGCGATGCCTCATTTGGTGCGATGATGTGGCTTGAGTACCAGATGGCCACACGACATCAATCACAGACTAGCAAGTGAGGACACTGGTCACACTGACATATGACTGTCGACAAAGTTCTCCCAGGAGTCCAGAGGAAGCTCATACCACTCATGCAAGACATGTGCAAGAAAGTTCACAACTGCTTGAGTCCCAGGGTGGAAAAATGTCCAATAAAGTAATATAAAAATGAATTATAATACATCTGCCTAGTGGAGTGCTATAAAGAAATTAAAAGGCAAGTGTAAAATAAACAAATATCATACACATAGTGCTGGAGCAAAAAGTTAGACATGAAAGACCCTATGACCACAGTTATACACAATTCTAGAAAAGACGTCTGTCTGTGATAACCAATTTTTGGGCAAACAGGGGTGAGCATCTGCAGTGGTAAGGAGCCTTTTTGTGCAGGTCCTATTGTCAGTGGTGAGTTTACAGATGAACAAATGTCTAAAAACCTATCCAACTGAGAACTTGAAAAGAGTGCCTATATACACATATATAAACACATTGTATACAGAGACACATAATACAAAAATGTATAATACACAAGTATGTATGCATACACTCATACAATACACATGACCATGTGTATATGATATATACATATGTATGTGTATGTAAAATGTACAAATGTATGTGTGCACACATCACATATGTACATTATAAATGTGTATTTCTATAGATAATACACATACATATATATAATGCACATTGCATGCATAATTCATGATACATGTATATTATATACATAGATAAATATGTGTATATATAACACATATATGCTTGTATATATAAAAATGTGCTTAATGTGATATGCATATTCATATATTGTAATGTGTACATGAATGGATATATATGAGTGATACACATTAATATGTATATGTAACATATGGACATATTTATGTATATGCATATTATAACAACAAAAATAAAGAGAAGGGAGCAAAATAAAATGTATTATAAGACGTAAGTTAATAAAATTTCTGATATATAACAAAGCAATAATACCCACTAACAGAGTCAAAATAGTGTCTATTCAAAGTGGATTATTTATTTGAGTAGAAGAGGAAGAGCAAAGGCAGCATAAATGCATATGTAAGTTCTTAAAGCAATTTAAAGAAATAAAATGAAACTATGATCAAATTTGTACCAGAAAATGGAGCTCAAAATTACATTTTGTGAAAAATACAGCTTCCACAAAGGAGAGACTTGCTTCAACTTTAGAAGAAATGAAATATCTAAACAGACTTGTGTCTGTTGAAGTCAGTTTATCAGTAACTGAAAATACTTGGCAAAATATAATACGAGGCCCAATAAATTCTTCAAAATATTTGAATAAAGGTCACACCAATGTGAATTTAAAAACCACATCTAACAGGTAACAAGAGGGAGCTACCAGTCTCTCTTATGAAGGCAGAGCCACCGTGGCAGGAGAGGAAGCAGCAGAAGTCACCGGCCACTCTCTCATGACGAGAATGCAAAGGTCACAAGAGAAAGCAAATACTACATCAGCTCAGGGAGCCTTGCAGAAGAAAGGGAGGAAGGATTGTAAGACCCAGGGGACCAGGGACCCAGCTGAGAGACTGTGTATCCTAGGAATGTCACAAACTATAGCCATGAAATCTCACCAACCTGACCTGAACAAGGACGACACCAATATACACATTAATGTGTGAGGGAAGCTCATGAGACGCCGATCCCACACAAACTCCAGGTAATTAAGGAATATTGAAAGCAGGAGAATCGTCTTCCCCAGAAAGGAGCCCCCTGATTGGTTATCCCAAGAAACACAGACCCAAAGAACATTATGCTGACTGGGAAGGTTGTACTTATGTGTTTAGACATAACGACAATGAAAGCAAAAGAGTCTATGAATTTGAGTAAGAGCAAGGAGAAGGGTATGTGAAGAGGGTCTGAAGGAGGAAAGAGAAGTGAGACATGATGTAATTCTATTAAAATCTCAAAAAAAAAAAAAATAATTCACTATCCAACCCAGCAGTGCCAAAATGACAGCATATCTGGTCACACTGGAATGACCCTAGGAATGAGAGTTGCCTCATTTGATTACTATTAATATTTTATAAAATTCAGTCCATTAACAGTAGATAAAAAGGAAAAAATTCTACACGAGTCTTTCTATAGCTGTGGGAAAAGTTCCTGGCTCCTTTCAGCACTGACTTACACTTTTTAGAGAATTGATGATTTTTTAAAATTGTGTGTGTGTGTGTTCATATGCATGTGAATACAGTCCCCAGACTTCCCAGACAGGGATGGGTTCTGGGAAATAAAGTTCTGTACAGGGGCAGCACTGGGCCTGCTCCGTAGCCCCTTGACCTAACTTTGTAACAAAAAGCCAAACCTTCTTATTACATTAGTAATTCCAATCTAATGATGAAAATTGTTATTATACAACAAATATCACGACTAAGGTTAATCAATTAAAGCCCGAATCCCTGAAATTAGGGGCGAAACAAGAATGTCTTCCCCCCGAAGCCTATTGAAACTCCTCACTGATAGAATAAAAAAAGAGAGAGAAAGACAGGTGGTGAAGATTGAAAAAATAATTAAAATCAAACAACGCAATTATATCTGGTTACGTTTTACAGATAAAAGCCAGCAAGATGGCTCAGCGGGTACAGGTGTTCGCCGCCAGCCTTATGATGATCTGAGTTTGATTTCCAGGACACGCATGACGGACGTGGGGAACAAATTCCTGCAAGCTCACCTTTGGCCTCCATGTGTACACCATGGCATGTTTGTGCCATCCTTCCTTCTCGTAAATAAATAAATATCGATTCTCATTACAGATCAGCTACGGGAATGGATAAGTGAAATCAACAAACATTTTTTTGCATGTGAAGTTAAAATCCAAAACACAAATCCTACTTAGAAGTAATGGACAGTGTGTGGGCAATAAATATGAAGAATGTATGTGATTTTGTAACTCTTTCATGTCTTTGTCTCCATTCTGAGGTAAATATAGGGTGATAAGTACCCTGAAAATAACAAATCTGGACAAGAAGCTGGGGAGAATTAATTGTAACCCGCCGGTTCAAACAGCACGGACCAGACCGTCCACTCTGTCTGGATGTTGAAGCAAAGACTGGAAGAAGGTTGGAGGCGGGTAAGGCCTCGTGATGTGGTGGCAGCGTCTCTTTAACCAGGCTCGTAAACGTCCACTGCTGAGTTTCAGAGGAAGATCCGAGAGAATGTATATGCCATGGTCAGTATAGGCGATGAATGGACCTGTGGCTTCACGGAGGAAGCAGGATGACGAAGAGATTATTCCATGAAGGTGGGAGGAGAGGGCTGAGGCAAACGTTTGTAGCTCACCACCTCCATTCAAAGACAAGCAGGGATTTCAAGGACAGCATCCTCTCCCTACGGAGGAAGTACTGTGGGATGATGCCATGTGCAGACCTCTAGTTTGACTGACAGTGGAGGGAAGAGGCGGGGCGGGGGATAGGCTAGCTTTGGGTGCTACGGGAAGCCAAGCATTTCTCCACTCAAATGAAGACGGTGGCAGAGAATGAACGTAGTTGTTCTGTCTTCCACACGTGAGTGTCAGGGACGAGGCCACAGGGCACGAGTGATGGTGCGAGCAGACAGCGGTGAACAGCTCCCTTCGCTGCCCCATTCCCTGTAAGTGGAGTGCCTCTAACACCAGCTTCTCAAGGCTGGAACAAGACATGCGCCTCCGCGACCAGCACCGAAGAGGATGGCCTGCGGAAGCCAGGTTCTCCCCGGGCAGATAAAAACATCCTTCCAGAAGCCAAACCTGAGAAAAGAGAGGGCTGCATACATGCATGCACAGTGGGTTCATGCTTGTAGAGGTCAGAGGTCAACCCTGAGGGCTGGGAGCTACCCACCTTTGTAGAGAGAAGCCTTTTCCTTGCGAGCCACTTTGGTTTTTCCCCACCAGTCGCCTGGGCTCTGATGCGTTGTAGTCCCCAAATAACACACAAGATGCTGTATTAATTATGAAGCTGTTGGCCTTGCTTGTAATTGTTACTCTAGGTATTTCTCTTACCGGAGGAAAGTTCCTAACTTCTTAGCCCTATGGCAGCTACACCTTGACTCCGTGTTT
>NW_024434086.1:0-5761 GCF_017639785.1 Mesocricetus auratus | reverse complement strand
ATGGACTTTGGACTCCCATCCAACAATGTGAGATGCTCTCTCATCCTGAAGTCTTGAGGGAGGGTCTAGGCCCTGCCCTGGATGAAATGACAGACTATGGACACCCCCATGGAGGGCCTCACCCTCCCTGGGGAAATGAGGGATAATGGGGGGACTGGGGGGAGGGCATGGGAGGAGGGGAGGGAAGTGGAGAGGGACCTGGAACTGACTTGTGAAGCAACCTTGTTTCTAATTTAAATTTAAATAAAAAAGAATCCTCTGACAGAACTGCTCTCAGGGAAACACTTGTGTGTATAGACACCAAGTTGACCATCAGCACACAGAGGTTTCAACAGACCTAAAAAGTCCCAGTACCAAGGAAAAGTTGCAGGGGGAGTAAGAATCAAGGTGATTATATTAATCAAGCTTCAAGTATTTGTGCCTAAGAAGTGATTTTGGCCCAGATGAAGGGCCGGAGTTCTCATATTCCAGAGAACCCCAAGGTACCACCCAGGTGGTCACACCAGGACCCACGAGGCTCCCCAAAAGATGACCATATAGTAGTAGAGAACCCCATAATCCAGTGGGGAAGTCCATGTTGTCAAACGTGTTAAAAGAACCAACAACAGCAAGAGCGCTGACTGCTCCCAATTGCTCACACTTCACAGCTGGTCCTGGATCCTGGCCTGGAATGAGCAGAGCAGCAACTGGGGATGGAAAGAAAAGTGATGTTGGAAGCAGGCTTCCTGGACACTGGAACACAGATGGATGAGCTGTAGTCCACCAGCTGATTAGCAAACCATGTCCTAGTGGCTTCGGTCAGCCTCTGGGGTATTACGCTGCATTCACACCTAAATTCTATGGGTGCAGAATCAGCCTCAGGCCAGTTTGTTACTCTCATCAGCAGTAAGGAATCTAAGTGTCTCTTCAATGTTTGGTTCAATTATGTTGATTCTTTAAAGACTTTCGTTAATTCCTTGTGAATTTCATACTATGTATTACGATCCTTCCAGATCAACCATCAGCTATCTCTCTGCCAGCTGTGTTTCTTCTCAGAATAAAATAAATTGACTCTGCCGGGAGCTGCGTGTGTACTGCAGGGTATGGGTATACCCACGCAAGAACAGAAAATTTAGTAGGAGCCCCCGTATAGAAAACTGACTCCTTCAGCAGAAACCATCAACTCCCCATAGATCTTCAGCTGGTGATTACAGTTCTTGGCACCCTCGGGAATGTGGGAATGTTGAGAGGCTTGATCTTATACAGGTCTCACGGAGGCAGTCACAGAGGCTGTGAAATCATGAGGGCAGCAGTCTGGTGACATCCATGGATGCTGTCTCTCTCTGGTGCTCTGTGTTCTCTGGCTCTCACAATCTCTCTGCTCTTCTTTCATGCTGTCACACATCAAGAGGAAGGGTGATACAGATGTTCTTTAGTGACTGAGTACTCCACTGGCATTTATTCTCTACATTATGAACAATTGTGACTCTCTTTGTTAATCACCCTACACTGCACAAAGAAACTTACGAGGTCAGACATCTACACTAATTTATGGGGGCAAACAGAAATAGAGAGACATGTTCACACCCAGTCCATGTAGCATAATAATAGTAGGTACACACATGGGGCCAATAAGCTGTCAGACAATGTGTTTGTGCACATGGCCAGATTTACACTATTTTTAAAAGTTGAATTAATTTTCAATAATAGTAAAAAATACTATGCACATAAATACGCTGACATTGTTGAAAATCAGAGGATATTAATCATGATATCCAACAATCATGCCCCTGACACACACACAGGGCCAGTGTGTCAGAGGTGTGTTCACATGCTCACAGTAGTGCATTCACAACAGCTGGGAAAACCAAGTGTCTGTCTCCAGGTGACAGGAGAGACATGGGACAGCCACCCAGTGGGAAACACATCAGCCATCTCAGCCTCTAGGTTCAACATCAGATGTAGTGCTAGTTTTCAGCGAATACTACACAGGACCAGCAGTAACTCATGGCTTATATTATGCTCTATAGTGACATCACTCCTTTGTGTTCATCATTATGATATACATGCTGGATCATGTGTCAGATTTAATGCGGAGGCACAGGGTGAAATTTGAGTTCTTCACAAGATGGGAAATGGTAGTGGACATCTGAATCCCCACAATGTTCTACTGTCAAAGACGTGGAGTCACAGGTCACAGGACAGATTGGGCTAAAGAGAGAAGGACACAAATTTCATTATGGAGGCCATTTAACCCAAACCACTTAAGTGTGGTGTTCGACATACAATGTGCACACCAGTGTACCTCTTCTTGCTACTGCGGGTGACTTGAAAATTTAATCCACTTGAAATTCAAATTACAGGATTTTAATCAGGTTTGGCCTGAATCTGTCCTTACATCCACACAGGAGGATGATACTTTGAACAGGGGAAAACTCACAATAATGAATGCACAGGTCACTCGGTGCCCAAATATTTCAACACATAATGTGTGCTCCACCTCAGATGACATTCATGGTAGCCAGTGCAGGAGAAAGCAAAGTGGCAAAACTCAGGATCCAACAACAGCTAATCCTTAACTTCTATAAAAAACCTGTCCTTCCATCAGGAACTCTGGCTTCCCACCATCTCCAAATGACACCGACAGGGTCCTCATATTCATGAGTCATGTTACATGGGAGGCTATCTGAATGCAAACATACAGCGGGACTCCCCTACAACATCTTCAAGCCAGCAGCTGGACATTCTGTTGGCAGGGACAGACCCAGACAAATCCAACCAAGTGTGTAAAGTTTTGCATGATTATCCACTGAACTTCACAACATTCTGAATGCCTGCAGAGAATGCACAGTGACCCCATGGACATCAGAGCCCAGCAATTTTCAGCGATGGGTGTCAGTCATGTTTTAATCCACTGTCCCTTTATGAGAAACTGGAAAACTGGTTGGCAGAGACTGCAGCTCCAGGACAGAAGCGTGGACTTAACTAAGGGTCCCATGTCAGAGAGGAGCTAAGAGAGCCAGTTCCCAATACTGCATGACCTGCAAGGGCATGGGGACAGTGGCTTGAAACATATCTGGACACCATGATCATTTACAACACAGTTTTTCTGGTACAAATCCTGCTGAGGATGGGGCCAGGAAAAGCACGTTTCCATGATTCGCTGTGACTCTTTTAGCTTGCAAAATTTGCTATGAGTGGGACAATAACTTCTTAATGACGCTGGAGAGGCAGGCAGTTTGCTGTGAGTAAGGTCCACTATGATCCTGAGAAGGATGTACATATTTACAAAGCACAGAAGAGAGACTAGAGGGAGGACTTGTAGTGGGCATTGTTGTTAAGAACTGAATGTGTCAGGTAGAGTCTTACAGTCAGAGTTCCCATGTCAATGTGATGGCAACTGCAAGTCTCTCCAACCAGAGCTGCTCAAGAAAAAAGACATTTGTGCTCTTTGCAGACAAATTCATACCTTGAGCCGTTGCCGTAACTGTCTGTCAGGTTGTGCTCACTGCTGAGCAGTAAATGCACATGTGAGGTTTGCCTGCTGTTCTTTCCTTAGCCAGTGGCCCACTTGGTAAGAAGTTTCCACTGACAGTCTGAAAACAATGGTGTAGAGGTGCCTTTAAACTGGTGAGATTCAGTCACATGCCCTGGACTGTATATTTGTCTCAGTTTCCTTGGCTGCTGGTGTAAACAGGGTTTACTGAAAATATTCCTGAAATGTTTGTGCTGTTGAAGTCTCTTACTTTTTGTGAAATAAGGCTTACTCTGTAGCCCTGGCTGGGTCTAAAGGGGTGTAGGCTAGGCTGACCTCAAACTTGGAGTGATTCTCTTGCCTCTACCTCTGAGTGCTAGGATTACACATTTATGCCACGACATCTGGTTTACCATTTAGTTATTAAGCACCTTGCTATGAGCATAAGGTTTCTGGTTCTCATATGATATCTTTTCCACCAGATTTCAGGGGAATGTAAGCAAAGGACCATATGAATTTTTTTTACATTTAAAATTTTAAAAATACATTTTTATTAAAATTAAAAAATCTTATTTTACTTACCAATCCCAGTTCTCTGTCTCCCCTCTTCCCATGACCCCCACAAACCAACAATCTTACCCCCTACCCACCCCCAGAGAGGGTGCATGCAGTCTTGCATGGGGGACTATCAAAGTCTGTCATATCATTTAGGGCAGGCCCTAGGCCTTCCCCCATGTATCTAGGCTGAGACAGTATCCCTCCATAGGTAATGGTGTCCCAAAGCCCATTCGTGCACTAGGGATAAATACTGGTTTCTTAGACTGCCCAGGCCTCCCCACTGACACCAATGTTCAGTGGGCCTGATTCGGTCCTATGCTGGTTCCCCAGCTGTCAGGCTGGGTTTGTTAGCTTCCACTTGCTCAGGTCAACTATTTCTGTGGATTTGCCCAGCATGGTCTTGATCCCCTGGCCCATCACTCCTCCCTCTTGCTATAGTGTGTTCTATTGTGATTCATGCATGTTCTATATTAATTCACCATCTACTTATACAGTTTTATATGTTTCCTGTGGAACTAGGGGCCACTGAGGCAGAGACTCAGCAGATAACCCATAACACATTCCAAGCTAAAAGATATTGGTGCAGAGAGATAAGATAGGAAACAACATAGGGTTATATTTGAAGTCAGACACAGGGGGCAGGAGATGGCACATGGCAGGTGAGGGCCATCAAGAAACCATGTCGCCGGGCGGTGGTGGTGCACACCTTTAATCCCAGTATTCGGGAGGCAGAGGCAGGTGGATCTCTGTGAGTTCGAGGCCATGCTGGACCGACAGCCTCCAAAACAATACAGAGAAACCCTGTCTCGTAAAACCAAAAAAAAAAAAAAAAAAAAAAAGAAAGAAACCATGATGTCTGTGGAGAATCTGAGGTGATGAGGAAAGTGTGAGTTCACACATCTGAGATGGGGAAGCAGCAGTGTCAACTGTGTCCTCCTCTCACGGATGAAATGTCTCAGGAAAGCCTCAGGGCTGAAACATGATACATGTATGTGATTCCCATAGAGGTGTCTATGAAGCACTTCCAGCTACTTCCCCAAAACTAAGTGCTTCCAGGTAGCTTGAAACTTTTAGGGAGTGATTAAGGATGGACCAAAATGGGAAATAATTTTGACTCTGGGAATGAGGTGAGGAGAGGCCTCTGTGACCTCACAGGGTAAATCCCTGCCCTAGAAACACCAGGCACATGTGTCTGGGTAGGTTTGGGCTGTTTTCTGGGATGGACATCTACCTAAAATTCATCCCATGAGTGACTCATTCATTGTGAGGCACTTGCTGATTGTGACCTTACATGGGGAGACTAACCAGTGAGGGACTTGAAGTGTCCCTGACTGAGGACAGTTCATCCTAAGAAGACCAAGAAAAATCAGATGTCTCAGAGCATCGGGACGGGCCCATCAAGACCATGGGGAGAGCAACACCTCCACTGAGCAGGAGACAGGCCTTGTAGGACGCTGCACAGGTGTCTCTGGACAGGAGACAGGTGTCTCAGGACCTAGGTAAGGAGGATGAACCATGGCTGTTGGCATGCCTACATTAGAGCATCCTGCATAACTTGTCAGGGGAAGTAGGGAGGGATCAAGGAAACTGATGTCTGCTTCCCTGAGGACTCTAGTCACCCCAGGAGCAGGGGCTTTGCTGGTGCTCAGATAGCTGACACATCATTCAAACAAACATCAATGTCACTATAAGAGGAAACATCATAGAATCACTCCACCCTGCAATTCTGTACTAATTTGCATGTTTTTA
>NW_024434085.1:0-3845 GCF_017639785.1 Mesocricetus auratus | reverse complement strand
GCAATTAATTTAGGGTTGGGATTGGAACGAGGTGTTCAGACTTAGGCATCCCTTTCAGATAAGTTTAGAATTTAGATGGAATGGATATGTTTAGTTTAGCGTAAGCAGATTATAACTTAATTATCACTCTCTACGTATATATGTTGTATATGTTTGAGTTTGTATCTAATTTAAATCTTCTATTTAGACTAAAAGGGGAATTGTAGGAGTGAACCCCACAAAGCTATCTGCCCGTCAGGGTGGGGACAAGGAAGTGAAAGGAAAAAGGGCTTCCCTTTTTCTCCTGTAAGCCAGCCACGCTTCTAACTCCTGGTCTGGGCGACTCTCTCCCTCTCTCTCTCTCTCTCTCTGGTAAATAAATATATTGTTTTCCATACATAGCATCGAATATCGTTATAGCCTTGTATCTTTAATTTTCAAGTATTGATGCATGTAGTTTCTCACACAGTGTTGTATCCCTTTTTTTCAAGTAATTACACTCATAGATTCTCACACATCATTGTATAGTTAGTTTTCGATAAGGTGCATGGGTTGAATCTCACACAGCATTGTATCGTTAGTTTTCGATGAGCTGCACGTGTAGGTTAAATCACAGCATTGTAGCGTTAGTTTTCAATAAGTTTCACGATTAGAATCTCAAACACTGTTGTATCATTAGTTTCAATAAGTTGCACCTGTTGATTCTGACAAAGCTTGTATTGCTAGTTTTCAAAAGGCTCATGTATTGAATCTCACACATCGTTGTTTCATTAGTTTTCAATAAGGTGCACGTGTAGAATGTCACACAGTGTTGTATAATTTTTTTCAAGAACTTAAGCATGGAGTTCCTCACACAGTGTTGTATTGACGATTTTCAAGAAGTATCGCTTATAGATTCTCACACAGAGTTGTTTCTTAGTTTTCAACCATTTACATATGTAGTTTCTAACACAAGATTATAAGGTTAGTTTTGAAGAAGTTATATGTGTAGAGTCACACACTGTGTTATATCCTTAGTTTTCCATATGTTACACATGTAGTTTCTCACACAGTGTTGTGTCGTTAGTCTTCCATAAGGTACATGTGTAGATTCTCACTTAGTATTGTATCGTTAGCTTTCGATAAGGTACATGTGTAGATTCTCACAAAGTTTTGTATGGTTAGTTTTCAAGAAGTTACACACCTAGTTCCTCACACAGTGTTGTATTGATGGTTTTCAAGAGATATCGCTTAAGATTCGTATAAAGTGTTGTGAAGTTATTTTTCCAGAATTTATGCATGTAGTTTCTCAAACAGTATGTATCACTAGTTTTCAAATAATTATGCTTACAGATAATCACACAGTGTTAATTACCAATAAGGTACACGTGTAGATTCTCACACAGCATTGTACCGTTAATTTTCAAGAAGGTACAGTTGTAGAATCTCACAGAGCATTGGATCCTTAGTTTTCAATAAGGTACAAGTTTAGAATCTCACAAGCTTTGTATGATTATTTTTTCAAAAGTTACACGTGTAGATTATCACACAGCATTGTAGCATTAGTTTTCAATAAGTTACACATGTAGAATTGCACAAAGTGTTGTTTAGTTAGTTTTCAATAATTTACACGTATAGATTCTCACACAGTATTAGATCGTTTGTTTTCAATAAGTTACACCTGTAGATTCTCACACAGCATAGTGTCGTTAGTTTTGAATGAAGTACAAGTGTAGAATCTCAAACAGAGTTGTATCGTTAGTTTTCAAGAATTTATGCATGTATTTCCTCACACAGAATTGTATCGCTAGTTTTCATGTAGTTTTGCTTACAGATTCTCACACAGTGTTAGTTATCAATAAGGTACACGTGTAGATTCTCACACAGTTTTGTATCCTTTGTTTTCAAAAGGTACACGTGTAGCAACTCACACAGCCTTGTATCGTTAGTTTTCAGTGAGGTACACATGTAGATTCTCACACAACGTTGTGTCATTAGTTTTCAATAAGGTACACGTGTTGAATCTCACACAGCATTGTATTGTTAGTTGTCAATAAGGTATACGTGTAGATTCTCACAAAATTTTGTATCCTTAGTTTTCAATAAGGTACACTTGTAGATTTTCACACATTGTTGTATCACTTGTTTTCAAGCAGATACACTTATAGATTCTCACATATTGTTGTATTGTTAGTTTTAAATAAGGTACATGCGTAGTTCCTCACACAGTTTTGTATTGATGGTTTTCAAGAGTTATCCCTTGATTTTCCCATACAGTGTTTTGTCGTCAGGTTTCAATAAGATACGCATGTAGTTTCTCACACTGTGTTGTATCGATAGTTTCCAAAATGTTAAACTGTAGATTCTCACACAGTGTTACATCGTTACCTTTCAAGAAGTTACACTTGTAGTTCCTCACACAGTGTTATATTGGTGGTTTTCAAGAAGTATCGCTTATAGATTCTCACACAGGGTTGTTTCGTTAGTTTTCAAGAAGTTACGCATGTAGTTTCTCACACTATGTTGTATCGATAATTTCAAAGAAGTTACACATGTAGTTACTCACACAAGGTTATAAGGCCAGTTTTGAAGAAGTTACATGTGTACATTCTCATACAGTGTTGTATCGTTGTTTTTCAATAAGTTACACATGTAGATTCTCACACAGCATTGTATCGTTACTGTTCAATAAGTTACACTTGTACATTCTCACACAGAATTGTATCCTTAATTTTCATTCAAGGCACACCGGTAGAATCTAACACAGCATTTTATAGTTAGTTTCCAAGAATTTACACGTGTATTTTCTCACACAGGGTTGTATCCTTAGTTTTCAAGAAGTTTCGCTTACAGATTCTCACACAGTTTTGTATTGTTAGTTTTCAAGAAATTACACATAAACTTTCTCACACATTGTTGTATCGGCATTTTCCAAAAAATACACGGGTAGATTCTCAACTGTGTTGTATCATTAGTTTGCAAAAAGGTACACGTGTAGAATCTCACAAAACATTGTGTCGTTAGTTTTCAATAATTTACATGTGTAGATTCTCACACAGTGTTGGATGTTTAGTTTTCAATAAGTTACACCTGTATATTCCCATACAGTGTTGTATCGCTAGTTTTCAAGTAGTTACACTTATAGATTTTCACACGGTTTTATATCGTTAGTTTTCAAGAAATTACACATGTAGCTTCTCACACAGTGTTGTATCGATATTTTCCAAAGAGTTACATGGGTAGATTCTCAAACTGTGTTGTATCATTTGTTTTCAATAAGGTACATGTGTAGATTCGCACACAGCTTTTTCTCATTTGTTTTCAATAAGGTATACGGGTAGAATCTCACACAGCGTTGTATTGTCAGTTTTCAATAAGGTACACCTGTAGATTCTCAACCTTTGTATCGTTAGTTTTCAATACGTTACACGTGTAGATTGTCACACAGCGTTGTATCGTTATTTTTCTATAAGGTACACGTGTTGAATCTCACACAGCATTGTATTGTTAGTTTTCAGTAAGGTACACTTGTTGATTATCACACAGCATTGTACAGTTAGTTGGCAATAAGTTACACGTGTATAATCTCACATACTGTATTATAATTAGTTTTCATTAAGGTACACATGTAGAATCACACAGCGTTATGTCATTAGTTTTCAAGAATTTACCCTTGTAGTTTCTCACACAGTGTTGTAGCGTTATTTTTCAATATGGTACACGTGTAGAATCTCACACATCTTTGTATTGTTAATCTTGAATAAGGTACACGTGTAGATTATCACATAGAGTTGTAGCGTTAGTTACCAAATAAGGTACCCATGTAGATTCTCACACAGCGTTGCATCATTATTTTTCGATTAGGTACACGTGTTGAATCTCACACA
>NW_024434084.1:0-890 GCF_017639785.1 Mesocricetus auratus | reverse complement strand
GAGCCGGGCGTTGGTGGCGCACGCCTTTAATCCCAGCACATGGGAGGCAGAGGCAGGCAGATCTCTGTGAGTTCGAGACCAGCCTGGTCTACAGAGTGAGTTCCAGGACAGCCTCCAAAGCCACAGAATAACCCTGTCTCGAAAAACCAAAAAAAAAAAAAAAAAAAAGGAAGGAGCCTGGTGTGGTTAAACCTCTATTATTTCTGAATGCTCAGAATGGTATATTATATCACAAGAGAATTACCTAATAACAGACACAGAGAGACATGCAAACAGATCAACAGACTGAGTCTACTTCAGAGAGAAATTGGACAATTATATCACATAATTGGACAAATGTAACAGAAAAACTGTAAAAAACCTTCATATAAATTGTTGGGGAAGTCCAGTGTATATGTCAATAAAGCACTGTTGGGCAATAGGGAAGCAACATAGGTGGGACTAGGAGTCCAGAAGTATTCTGGGTAGGAGAAACACAGGGAGTCAAGATGTAAATGCCACAGGGATAAGAAGCTCGGAAACGCCAGGCGTTGGTGGCACACACCTTTAATACCAATACTTGGGAGGCAGAGGCAGGTGGATCTCTGTGAGTTTGAGGCCAGCCTGGTCTACAGAGCGAGTTCCAGGACAGCCTCCAAAACAATACAGAGAAACCCTGTCTTGAATAAACCAAAATAAATAAATAAATAAAAGCCCAGAAACATTACTCCCGTAAGAGAAATACTTAGGTTAACAATTATGGGATAAATACTTAAGTCAGAGCTAGCCAGTAAGAAACAAGCAAGGCCAACATCTTCATAATTAATATAGCCTCCTGTGTGTTTATTTGGGACTGATGAGGCTCTGTGAACCAGCCTGGCAGGAAGGCTTCCCTTTACAATAAATGAAAT
>NW_024434083.1:0-50089 GCF_017639785.1 Mesocricetus auratus | reverse complement strand
CTCAGTCCATTTATCTTCTATATATACTAGGGCTACTGATTTTTCGATTAAATCTTGTATCCTGCCACTTTGCTGAAGGTGTTTTTTAGCTCTACGAGTTCTCTGGTAGAGTTTTTCAGGTCACTTTTGTAAACTATATTATCATGTGCAAAGAGTGAAAGTTTGACTTCTTCTTTTCCAATTTGTGTCTCCTTGATCTCCTTTCATTGTCTTATTGCTCTATCTAGAACTTCAAGTACAATATTGAAGAGTTATGGAGAGTGGACTTATTCCTGATTTAAAGAAATCTCATTGGGTTTCTTTCTATTTTGCTTGAGGTTGGCTGTTGGTTTGCTGTATATTGCTTTTCTAATGTTCATCTATGTTCCAGTTATTCCTGATCTCTCCAAGACCTTTATCATGAAGGGGTGTTAGATTTTTGTCAAAGACTTTTTCAGCATCTTATGAGATGCTCATGTGGTTTTGCTTTTTCTGTGTGCTTATACAGTGAACTATATTGAAGGATTTTTGTATATTGAACAATCCCTGCATCCTTGGGATGAAGCCTACTTGATCATGGTTGATGATTTTTTCTGATGTGTCCTTTGATACAGTTTGCCAGGATTTTGTTTTGTATGTTTGCATCAATATTGATGAGGGATATTGGTCTGTAGTTCTCTTTCTTAGTTGTGTCTTTGTGTGGTTTGTGTGCCAAGGTAATTGTAGCCTCATCAAAAGAGTTTGGCAGCCGGGCAGTGGTGGCACACGCCTTTAATCCCTGCACTCAGGAGGCAGAGGCAAGCAGATCTCTGTGAGTTCGAGGCCAGGCTGGACTGACAGCCTCCAAAACAATACAGAGAAACCCTGTCTCGTAAAAACCAAAAAAAAAGAGTTTGGCAATGTCTCTTCTGCTTCTATTGTTTGGAACATTTTGGAGAGTACTGGTATTAGCTCTTCTTTGAATTTCTGGTAGATTTCTGCACTGAAACCATCTGACCTTGGACATTTTATTGTTTGGGAGACATTTGATTCCTGCTTTGATTTCATTAGGAGTTATCTATCTAATTAAATTGTTTATCTGCTCTTGATTTAATTTTTTTAAGTGATGTCTAACCAGAAAATTGTCCATTTCCTTTACATTTTCCAATTTTGTGGAGTACAGGTTTTCAAAGCATGAACTAGTTTCCTCAATTTCCTTTCTTATGGCCCCCTTTTCATTTCTGATTCCGTTAATTTTCATGCTCTCTCTCTGCCTTTTGGTTAGTTTAGATGAAGTCTTTTCTATCTTGTTGATTTTTTCAAAGAACCAACTCTTTATTACTTTGATTCTTTGTATCATATTCTACTTTATTTATTTCAGCCCTCAATTTAATTATTTTCTGGCAACTACTCCTCTGGGGTGAGTTTGCCTCTTTTTGTTCTATAGCTTTCAGTTGTGCTGTTAATTATTTAGTGTGAGTATTCTCTAGTTTCTTCATGTGGGCACTTAGTGCTATGAATTTCCTCTTAACACTGCTTTCAAAGTGTCCTGTAAGTTTGAGTGTGTTGTGTATTCATTCTCATTGAATTCTAAGAAGTCTTTAATTCCTTTTCTTCAATTCTGCCTTTACCCAGGAATGGTACAATTGAGCATTGTTCAATTTCCACGAGTTTGTAGGGTTTCTGCAATTTGTGTTGTTAGTATTTGAGGCACTGATGTTCAGAATTAAGACTTCATCTTGATGGACTTTTCCTGTGATGAATATGAAATGACCATTTCCTTTGATTGATTTTAGTTTGAAATCTAATTTGTTAGATATTAGGATTGCTATACCAGCTTGTTTCTTGGGTCCATTTCATTGGAAAATCTTTTCCCACCTCTTTACTCTGAGGTAACATCTGTCTTTGACATTGAGATGTGTTTCTTGTATGCAGCAGTAGAATGGATTCTGTCTTCATATACATTCTCTTTAGACTGTGTCTTTTTATAGGCAAGTTAAGAGGCTTCTCCTTACATACTCACCTATAAGTGGATATTAGCTGTAAGATAACAGACAACTGTCCTAAGCCTTTTCTTTTGAGCCATCAAGCAGCTCCCAAATCATGACAAAGAGACTTCTTATTACCTATCATGGTTCAGGCTTATCTTAGCTCTTACATTAATCTGTTTCTCTTTACATTTTGACTCAGGGCTTTTTACCTTTCTTTCTGTCTATCTTCTTTACTACTGTCTCTATGTCTTTCTGGCTGGTGGCTGCCTGGTTTCTAACCCAACAAATATCCCTCCTTCTCCTTGTTTGCTTCTCTCATCTCTTTTCCTCATTCTTTTTGAGTCTAGATTTTTCCTCCTACTTATTCTCTCTTCTTGATAGCCCCACCTATCCCTCTCTTGCCTAGCTATTGGCTGTTTCGCTTTTTATTAGCTCAGTCAGGTGCTTTAGGCACCCAAAGTGAAACACCAGCACATCTTTATATAATTAACCAAATGCAGCATAAACAAATGCAACACATTTTTTGTGCACTTAAAGTAATATTCCACAACTGCTAACAGTGCTACAATCTAGAGATGCAGGGAGACTAAGTAAAAAGGATGGTTCATGGGGTGGGGATCTTCCAGGGAAAGCGAAATAGAAAAGATTTTGTGAGTAGAGTGTGAGCAGGTAGGGATGGGAGCATAAGCAATCAGATTGGGAGGAGGGGAGAGTACTGAAGGAGACTACTGAAAATTGAAGGCATTTCAGGGTCAGGTAAAACCTGACATAAGAGAATCTTCCAGTTATCTACAAGGATTATCCCAGGTAAGACTCCTAGCAATAGCTTATACATAGCATGAACTGGTCATCTCCTGTGACCAGATTGGTGCCTAGTCCAATTGTTATCAGAAAGGCTTCATCCAGCAACTGATGGAAACAGATGCCGACCCACAGTCAAACATTAGCAGAACTCGGGGAATTCTGCAAAAAAGCAGAAGAAAGAATTTTAGGAGTCAGAGCAATCAAGGACACCATAGTAAAACTAACAGAATCAACTAACCTGGACTCATAGGGGCTCTCAGAGATTGAACCACCAACCAGGGAGGCTGCATTGGACTGACCTAACCACTCTGCATATATGTTACAGTTGTGTAGCTTGATCCTCTTGTAGGACTCCTAATAGTGGGAACAGGAGATATCTCCAACTATTTTACTGGCTTTTAGGAATCTACTCCTATTTACCGGGTTGCTTTGTCCCGCCTTAATATATGGGTATGTGTTAAGTCTTACTGCAACTTGACATGCCATATTTTATAGATACTCTTGGTAGATCTGCCTTTTCCTAAACAGAAACAGTAGATTGAATGGTGGTAACAGAGGGGGTGGAGGATGGGCTGGAAGGAGAGGAAAGAGGGGAACTGGGTTGTAAAATAAACAAATAAATTCTATTTTTAAGAGAGTAAAATAAACACAATCTTGATGACCCAAGTATTAAAAGAAGATAATGAGATTATAAATTAAACGCACTAAGAATATATTCAATGAAATGAAAAAACATTTCCTGAGGTTTACAGAAATAAATGAATATTCAAATGCAAGAGATATTTAAACATATAGACACCAAATCTTGGGACTCTAAATTTCAAATAATAAACGCTTATAGAAAAAGTCATATGGGTCCTCTTATAACAATAATCATTGATTTAAATATCACATTCTCATCATTAGACTGCAAAAAAATACTCTGACAAAAGCAAAAGAAATGAGGGGCTTCCAAAGAAAAGAAATGAAGGGTCACCATTCCAGGGTACAGCCTCTCAGAGCAGTGAAGTCATGGCTTCAGGGGCTTTAGACAGCCAGTAATTGAGTCTTTAATCAGGAAGAGGGAGATGAATATTGCTATTCAGGTCTCCTTTTCCTTTTTAATCAGTCCAGGACCCCAGGACATAAAATGGTGCCTCCCACATTTAGGGTGAATTTTCCTAATTCACTTAAGCCAATCAAAGAAATCCCTGGCAGACACTCCCAGAGAACATCGTAATCTAGATAATCTTTTCAAAGCATGTCCCTAGGCTTGTTTTCTTCATTATAGGTCCTTTTGACAATCCATATAAAACATCACATCATACAAACTAAAATTTACAAACATCATAACTAGACTAGAACATACATAGATTGGGCTTCAGAGACCCCTGCAGAATAACTTATTAAATGGGTATGCCATACACACTCTTCTTATCATCCCATGGAATCTCTTCTAAATTATACCATGTGTGTTGGGTTTCTTTTTTGCAAAATAAGTATTAACAAGCACAAAATAATAAAGACAGCTATTTCATGCAATACAGTGTGAATGAAAATATAAATCAATAACAAGAAAAGCACAGAAACTATACAAATATGCAGATGCTGAACAGTACACATACTTTACGAAGCTTAAAAGTTAGCATAAAAAGTAAGATTTGTTATGGAATTTTTCATTCACCCCTTTCCTTACTTAATTATTTTTATGTATATGGGTATTTGCCTGTAGAACTCAGAAGAGAATATCTTATCCCACTGGGACTAGGTTTACAGATAATTGCTAGCCAACATGTGTATCTGGAAAGAAATAAAGGAAATAAAAATCAATTCCTAATAACAGTTTAAAAATAATAGGGGCTGAGGGAGATGGCTCAGGGGATAAAGCAATTGCCAAACACATGTGAGGTCAAGAGTTCACATTTGGGGGCTGGAGAGATGGCTCAGAGGTTAAGAGCACTGGCTGCTCTTCCAGAGGTCCTGAGTTCAATTCCCAGCAACCACATGGTGGCTCACAGCCATCCATAATGAAATCTGGTGCCCTCTTCTGGTGTGCAGACAAGATGTTGTTGTATTCATAATAAATAAATAAATCTTTAAAAAAAAGTGTTCCCATCTGTAGTACCCAAAAAAAATGAAGAGTAAATATGGCTGCCCACCTATGATCTAGAGAGATGGAGCTACACAAGCCAAACCCTGCTTTAGTAAATAAAATGCAGTGTCATCAAAGACACGGAACTTCAACCTGTTTTCTACATGCACATACACATGTACACTCATTCATAGATGCACTTACATATATGAAAACACACTACACATCCATGCCCTCAACATAACACACACACACACACACACACACACACACACACACACACGATGGTTAGAGGAACATAAATAGGAAGGGAAAACTAAGGCAGGCTCTCAGAAGAGCCTGAAGGAAGAAATAGCAGGAAGGCACATAGGTCAGTATCTAGGCAGGACTAATAGTGGAAAGGAAAGGACCCAGGGCCCTAGAAAACATGCATGTTAGCATCTGTTTAAGTGACTCCCTGTCTCAAGCTTCTCCCAGCCCAAATGTATACGAATTTAATTTGGTTTTTCTATGAGGCTTGATCTTCTCTGGTCATCCAGTTATTTGTTCATGCCAGGAAATGAACTTGGAAGTCAGCTGGACAACACTAGTCATTCCCATTATACACTTACACACAAAATAAGTCAATAAAAGCATATGTATGAAAGTGCTGTAGTGAAACACATTTCTTTGTATGCTAACAAAATGAATAAAATATAAAAACTTTAGAAAACAGTATTGATTACTGAGTTAAATGCTACAAAACACACTATTCAATCAATTTACTTTCACTGTTAAATTTACTATGCATAAAATCTGCAATCTATGGGGCATCAGGTAGTAGATCAGTTTTCATGTGGGGCATATGAATGAACTTAGGGAACCCATTCCACATGGAGAGATGCTCTCTCAGGCTAGACACATGGGGGAGGGCCTAGACCCTGCGCCAGATGATATGACAGACTTTGTAGATCCCCCATGGAGGGGCTCACCCTCCTTGGGGAGTGGAGGGGGATGGAGTGGGAGATTGGGGGAGTTGTTGGGGGACTGGGAAGGAGGGGAGGGAGAGGGAGCTGGTATTGACATGTGAAGCAAGCTTGTTTTCTATTGTATTTAAGTTAGAAACAAGCTTGTTTCACATGTCAATCAAAAAAGTTACTGTAGTTGAACAACTTTACCAAAGTGAAAACTTGAGATTTCTTTACCATTTTTAGAGCAGTCACTCATATGTGTATAGAGTATTTACCTTTGCTAGATTGTCTGAACTAAACTTAGTCATTGTAACTAAAATTGAGAAAGTTATTTTGGGCTGACATTGTAATTGCCAAGCTACTTATCAAAAGGTGTATATTACATGAATTGATATTCATGTTTCCTGTCCATTTTACCCTACACTAAGTTCTTCATACATAGCAGCATTATGCTGGTATGCAAACCCAATGTTTTCAGGGACCTCAAAACACCAACAGGAAATTCAGATAAGTGAGCCAAACGTATATGAGAGTTATGATATGTGCTAGTATGCAGATAAACACAGTGAGTCCTAAAATTAGACAAGATGTCAATTTATACCATATTGTAGGAAAAGAATGGGTTTCCTGGTGATTTATAACTTTAAAAATGCCCTGATGTTCCTGAATGACGCAAGCTTTATTGGCTGTGTAGTCAAAGGAAAGAAAAATCCTTCATGAGAATCAAATATAGCACCAAATAAAATAAATACAACCTTTTTTCATCCAACAAGAACAAAAAGTGCTGAGAAGAAATTGGCAAAATGTGGGACAAGCAAACCAAGTTTCTCTGTCAGTAAGATAACATCTTCACCCATATCCTCAAATTTACACTCTCTCAGTGTATCAACTGCTGTATAAACATGACCTATCAACGAACCGACTTGACTAAGGGTTACAAAACTCATTCTGTGCAAATATGTAACAGCTGCATCATTTGAATTAAAACAAATGGCCCACAAAGAGCCACTGATATGAACCATTAGCCATATTGTGTTTTCAGGAGAATTATATGACTGCCCCAAAGCAATTCAAGTATGTAAATATTATAGGACCCAACATGTAAACCGTGACAGACAAAGCAATTGTTTACAGCCATTGGGGCTACATTCATAAGTCAAACCATGTCTGTGTTCTGAATCTCTGAACTCAATCAAAAGTAGATAAATGTATTTGAAAAACAATTTGCATCTGTAGTATAAGTAGATTATTTTATTGTCCTTATTGTCTCAATAATGTATATAATAATGTATTGCATAAAAAGAGCATGGCAGTAAAGTTTTTTGCTTTTTTAATTAATTTTTATTTAAAATTAAAAACAACCTTATTTTACATATCAATTCCAGTTGCCTCTCTCTCCTATCCTCCCATTCCACTCAACATCTCCCCAACCCATCCCATCACCCACTCTCCAAAGATGGTTAAGGCCTCCCATGGGGGATCATGAAATTCTGTCACATCATTTGGGGCAGGACAAAGGCCCTCTCCTGTATCTAGGCTGAGAAAGTATGCCTGCATAGGGAATGCACACCCAAAGCCCATTCAAGCATTAGGGATAAATACTGGTTCCACTTCCAGAGGTCTCATACACTGCCCAAGACCCCAAATGACATCCATGTTCATGGGCCTGATTAGGTCTTATACTGGTTTCCCAGCTGTCAGTCTAGGGTCTGTGATCTCCCCCTTACTCAAGTCAAGTGTTTCTATGGGTGTCCCCAACATGGTATTGACCCTTTTGCTCATCACTTCTCACTCTCTACAATTGGATTCCATGATATTGGCTCAGTGCTTAACTGTGAGTCTCTGTTTCTGCTTCTATCAGCTGCTGGATGAAGGCTCTATGATGACATTTAAGGTAGTAATAAATCTCATTATTGGAGAAGGGCATTTAAGGTAGCCTCTCCACTATTGCTTTGATAGTTACGGTCATCTTTGTGGATTTCTGGAGATTTCCCTAATGCCAAATTTCTCATTAAGCCAAATATGGCTCCCTTTATTATGATATCTCTTTCCTTGCTCTCCTTCTCTGTTCTTCCCCCAATATGACCTTCCTGATCCATCATGTTCTCCCTCCCCTTCTCCCCTCCTTTTTTCCTCCATCCCTCCCCATGCCCCTTGATCCCAAATTACTCAAGAGATCTTGTCACTTTCCCCTTCTCAGGGGTCCATGTAGGGTCTTATTGTTTCCTAGCTTCTCTAGGATTGTAGATTGTAGACTTGTTATCCTTTACTCTATGTCTGATATCCACTTATGAGTGAGTACATACTATGCTTTTCTTTCTGTGTCTGGGTTACCACATTCAAGACGGTTTCTTTTAGTTCTATCCATTTGCCTATGAATTTCAAGACAACTGTGTATAATAAAGGAACTTCCAGGGGCATCACTATCCCTGACTTCCAGCTCTATTATAGAGCTATTCTCCTGAAACAGCTTGGTATTGGTACAAAAACAGACAGGTAGATAATGGAACCAAACTGAAAACCCTGATATTAACTTACAGACCTCTAACCACCTGAGTTTTTATAATGAAACCAAAATTATACAATGGAAAAAAGAAAGTATCTTCAACAAATGGTGCTGGCATAACTGGATGCTGTCATGTAGAAAACGGCAGATAGATCAATGTCTATTGCCAAATACAAAACTTAAGTGTAAATGGACCAAAGACCTCAATATAAATCCAGCCAATCTGAACCTCTTAGAAGAGAAGTGGGAGGTACCCTTGAATTAATTGGTACAGGAGACCACTACCTGAACATAACACCAGCAGCACAGACACTGACATAGACAGTTAACAAATGGAACCTCCTGAAACTGAGAAGATTCTGTAAGGCAAAGGACACAGTCAACAAGACAAAATGGCAACCCACAGAATGTGGAAAAGATCTTCACCAACCCCACATTTGACAGAGGGCTGATTTCCAAAATATGCAATGAACTCAAGAAGCCACCAAAACACCAAACAATGCAATCAAAAAGTGGCGTGCAGAACTAAATAGAGAATTCTCAATAGAGGAATCCAAAATGGCTGAAAAACATTTAAGAAAGTATTCAACATCCTTAGCCATCAGGGAAATGCAAATCAAGGCAACTCTGAGATACCATCTTGTTTTCTGTCAAAACTCATGTTTTCTCTGAGACACCAACTTGCTCCGGTCAGAATGGCTAAATTCAAAAATACCAAAGGCAGTTCATGCTGGAGAGGATGTGGAGAATGGGGACCACTCCTCCACTTCTGGTAGGAGTGCAAATTCGTATAGCCACTTTGGAAATCAGTCTGATGGTTTCTCATGAAAATGGTGAAAGAACCCTACCCAGGACCCCCTAGGAAAGAAAAGCAAGGCCAGGCCATTGCCTAATTAAAAAAAAACTCAGACCAGGTGCCTCGCCCAGGATTGAGACATTCTATGATTTGAGATTCATGGAAATGGCACGTGAAACACATGTTCATGAAAACCCTCCGACCTACCTGAATATCATACTAAGGTTTGTGACACTCTGCATATTTGTGTCTCTCAAATTGTAGAGTTCTTAGTGGAGGAGTGATTGATTACAATCTTGATCATGTAGCATAATATTCTGCTTTCCTTCTCTGATAGTATTTAAATTGCATAATTCCATTTTCCAGTGAGCAATAATGAGAGCTTCAAATGCCAATTTATCATTAGATTAATATTTTACTGAAGTATTTTTATGGTTATTGACCTTTTCAAAGTTACTGGAAGAGTCTATCACTCTTTGTTCTCCGTAACTGTGTGAATGTATTTTTTGGCTTGATACTGTCTTATGAGGGCACCCTTAATGCATTAACTCAAGTCATTATTTCATGACCATTTTCCCTATCTTTTCCTTTCTCCACTGTTCAAATTCGTAGTGTCTAAAGTTACCAGTTCCTGTAAAGCGTTTCAAGATTTCTTCTTAAATATTCAGGTCTATGATTGCCTCCCTATGGAAAATACATTTTCTTACAGATTTTAATTTATCAGAAAAAAGCATCCCCTAAAAACCTGCTTTTTCTAGAGTAATATTTATGAGCACATATTTACCAAAAATAATTCTTCAGAGAAGATCTACTGGCAACATAATTTCTTTGATTTACATTAAGGTAAAGTACTTTTATTATTCACAAATATTTATTTACATTTTTAGAACTATAACATTTTGAGAGAGATATCAATTCTGTTAAACAAAAATGAATCTACAACCAGAAAAACATAAGCATTAGAGAATCCCTCTCTACCATCAGCCAAAAGAACAAAGGGGTGAAATTCCACCCATAATTCCACCTCCAACAACCATCGCAAATCGAAGAAGGATGAGCAATCAATGGTCATTAATATCCCTCAATATTAACGGCCTTAACTCACCCATAAAAAGACACAGACTAGCAGAATGGATTCGAAGACAGAACCCTTCTTTCTGCTGCATACAAGAAACACACCTCACCCTCAAAGACAGACATTACTTGAGAGTTAAAGGTTGGGAAAAAATTTTTCAATCAAATGGACCCAAGAAACAAGCAGGGGTAGCAATCCTAATATCTAACAAACTAGACTTTAAAATAAAATCAATCAAAAGAGATGAAGGAGGTCATTACATACTCATCACAGGTGAAACCCACCAAGATGAAGTGTCTATCCTGAACATCTATGCCCCCAATACAAAGGCATCCACATTCGTTAAAGAAACATTATTAGAACTTAAATCTCATCTAAAGCCCCACACAGTTATAGTGGGAGATTTCAACACACCACTCTCACCACTAGACAAGAATACCAGACAGAAACTCAACAAAGAAGCAAAGGGTCTAATAGAAGTAATGACCCAACTGGGATTAACAGATATCTATAGAACATTTCATCCACATAAAAAAGAATATACCTTCTTCTCACCACCACATGGAACCTTCTCAAAAATCGACCACATACTTGGCAACATATCAAACCTCAGCAGCTACAAAAAAATTGGAATAACTCCATGCATCTTATCAGACCACCATGCCTTAAAATTAGAATTCAACAACAACACAAATTGCAGAAAACCTACAAACTCATGGAAATTGAATAATGCTCAACTGCACCATCCCTGGGTCAAAGAGGAAATAAAAAAGAAATTAAAGACTTCCTCGAATTCAATGAGAATGAAGACACAACATACCCAAACCTATGGGACACTTTGAAAGCAGTGCTACGGGGAAGTTCATAGCACTAAGTGCTCACATGAAGAAACAGGAAAACAGTTATACCAGAGAATTAACATCACAGCTAAAAGCTCTAGAACACAAAGAAGCAAACTCCCCCAGGAGGAGTAGACGCCAGGAAATAATCAAATTGAGGCTGAAATCAACAAAGTAGAAACCAGGAAAACAATACAAAGAATCAATGCAACGAAGAGTTGGTTCTTTGAGAAAATCAACAAGATAGACAAACCTTTGTCCAAACTTACCAAACAGCAGAGAGTGAACACGCAAATTAACAAAATCAGAAATGAAAAGGGGGACATAACAACAGACTCTGAGGAAATCCAGAGAATCATTAGGTCATACTTTGAAAACCTGTACTCCACAAAATTCGAAAATTTAAAGGAAATGGATGACTTCCTGGACAGCTATCATTTGCCAAAACTAAATCAAGAACAGATAAGCAATTTAAATAGACCTATAACCCCTATGGAAATAGAAGCTGTCATCAAAAGTCTCCCAACCAAAAAAAGTCCAGGTCCAGATGGCCTCAGTGCAGAATTCTACCACAAATTCAAAGAACAGCTTATACCAATTCTTCTCAAAGTGTTCCACACAATAGAAGCAGAAGGGTCTTTGCCAAACTCTTTCTATGAGGCTTCAATAACCTTGATCCCCAAGCCACACAAAGATACAACCAAGAAAGAGAACTTCAGACCAATATCCCTCATGAACATTGATGCAAAAATACTCAATAAAATACTGGCAAATCGGATCCAAGAACACATCAAAACAATCATTCACCACGATCAAGTAGGTTTCATCCCAGGGATGCAGGGATGGTTCAACATACGAAAATCCATCAACGTAATCCACCATATAAACAAGCTGAAAAACAAAAATCACATGATCATCTCACTAGATGCTGAAAAAGCCTTTGACAAAATCCAACACCCCTTCATGATAAAGGTCTTGGAGAGATCTGGGATAACAGGGACATACTTAAACATAATAAAAGCCATATACAGTAAACCAACAGCCAACATCAAACTAAATGGACAGAAACTCAACGCAATTCCTCTAAAATCAGGAACAAAACAAGGCTGTCCACTCTCTCCATACCTTTTCAACATGGTACTTGAAGTTCTAGCTATAGCCATACGACAACAAAGGGGGATCAAGGGGATACAAATTGGGAAGGAAGAAGTCAAACTTTCACTGTTTGCAGACGATATGATAGTTTACATCAATGACCCAAAGAACTCTACCAGGGAACTCTTACAGCTGATTAACACCTTCAGCAAAGTGGCAGGTTACAAGATCAACTCAAGAAAGTCAGTAGCCCTACTATATACAGATGATAAAAGGGCTGAAAGAGAAATCAGAGAAACATCACCCTTTACAATTGCCACAAACAACATAAAATACCTTGGGGTAACGCTAACCAAACAAGTGAAAGACCTGTATCGTAAGAACTTTGAATCTTTAAAGAAAGAAATTAAAGAAGCCCTCAGAAAATGGAAAGATCTCCCATGCTCTTGGATAGGTAGGATCAATGTAGTAAAAATGGCAATCCTGCCAAAAGCAATCTACAGATTCAATGCTATCCCCATTAAAATCCCAGCACAATTCTTCACAGACCTTGAAAGAACAATAATCAATTTTGTATGGAAAAACAAAAGACCCAGGATAGCCAAAACAACCCTGTTCAACAAGGCAACGTCCGGAGGCATCACTATCCCTGACCTCAAGCTCTATTATAGAGCTATAGTCCTGAAAACAGCTTGGTATTGGCACAAAAATAGACAGGCAGACCAATGGAATCGAATTGAAAATCCGGGTATTAACCCACACACGTACGAACATCTGATCTTTGACAAAGAAGCTAAAAATATACAATGGAATAAAGAAAGCATCTTCAACAAATGGTGCTGGCATAATTGGAGACTGGCATGTAGAAAAATGCGGATCGATCCATGTTTATCGCCATGCACAAAACTTAAGTCCAAATGGATCAAAGACCTCAACATAAATCCAGCCACACTGAACCTCTTAGAAGAAAGTGGGTGGTACCCTTGAACGAATTGGTACAGGAGACAGCTTCCTGAACATAACACCAGTAGCACAGACAGTGAGATCAACAATTAATAAATGGGACCTACTGAAACTGAGAAGCTTCTGTAAGGCAAAGGACACAGTCAGCAAGACAAAAAGGCAGCCCACAGAATGGGAAAAAATATTCACTAATCCCACATCTGACAGAGGGTTGATCTCCAAAATTTACAAAGAACTCAAGAAGCAAGTCTCCAAAACAGCAAAGGAACCAATTAAAAGTGGGCTGCAGAACTAAATAGAGAGTTTTCAATAGAGTCTAAAATGGCTGAGAGGCACTTGAGAAAGTGCTCAACATCCTTAGCCATCCGGGAAATGCAAATCAAAGCAACTCTGAGATACCATCTCACTCCTGTCAGAATGGCTAAAATCAAAAACACCAATGACAATTTATGCTGGAGAGGATGTGGTGAAAGGGGGACACTCCTCCATTGCTGGTGGGAGTGCCAACTGGTTCAGCCACTTTGGAAAGCAGTATGGAGATTCCTCAGAAAATGGGAATAAACCTACCACAAGACCCAGCAACTGCACTCTTAGGCATATATCCAAAAGATGCCCATTCATATAACAAAGATGTCTGTTCCACTATGTTCATAGCAGCTTTATTTGTAATTGCGCAGAACTTGGAAGCAACCTAGATGTCCCTCACCCGAAGAGTGGATAGAGAAAATGTGGTACATCTACACAATGGAGTACTATTCAGCAGAAAAAAATAATGGAATCATGAGATTCGCAGACAAATGGATGACACTAGAAGAAACCATCCTGAGTGAGGTAACCCAGTCACAAAAAGAGAAACATGGCATGTACTCTCTCATATATGGATTTTAGACATAGATCTGGGGAGTGCCAGCCTACAATCCATGGCCAGAGAGTCTGGGAAACAGAAACTTCATTTAGTGGCTGATCGAAGAAGAGGCAGACTCCCTTGGTTAAGTACTGAGCTGAACTCAAGAAAGCCAGTAACAGAGAGGGAGGACTGGTGATCTAAGGGATTAAGACTGGGCTGGCTTAACCCCCAGAAACAGCTGACCAGACAAAGATTAACTCTTGAATCCCAGGCATCAGCCTGGGAATCCAGCATGGGACTGGTCAATACCCCCTGAATTTGGGTGTCAGTGAGGAGGCCTAGGGAATCTATTGAGCCTTGGGCAGCAGATCAGTACCCATACCAAGTATACACACGGACTTTGGACTCCCATAGAATAATGTGAGGTGCACTCTCACCATGAACTCTTGGGGAAGGGTCTAGGCCCTGCCCTATATGAAATGACAGACTATGGACACCCCCATGGAGGGCCTCACCCTCCCTATGGGAATGAGGGGATAAGAGGGGGATTGGGGGGAGGGTACGGGAGGAGGGGAGGGAATGGGAGAGGGACCTGGAACTGACTTGTGTAGCAACCTTGTTTCTTATCTAAATTTAAACTGGAAAATAAAAATAAAAATAAAATAAGAGAGACATATGTACAGAAGGACAAAAAAATAAATGCTACTGAATTAATTCAACTTCTATCTTTTGAAAATGCCTTGACTTCAAAATTTAAGTATAAGGATATGTTACTCAGAAAAGGAGATTTTATTTATGTTTCTACAGAAAATGAAAAGCTGAGGATTCCTTCCAGGCTTCTGTGGTTTGACGAACCAAGACCTCAGGAAGCAGTGGACCAGGTGTTCCAACAACGGAAACAGTTAAAATGATGCAGCTTTACAGACCCTGAAAATAAGGACTTATACAGGTTTCTGAGTTTTGTCATGATCCCCATGATATGAACAGCGCCCCCTTTCAGCATGAAGCAGTTTGGAATGAGCGACGTCCTAATTCCCATCTTGTTTATAAATCTTTGTTATCATTTAAATGGGGTGGTTTATAATTGGCTAATGATCACAGCCAATACTTTTTTAATGGTAAAAAAGGAAATTATGGTATGGGTATTGTTTTTCGTTTGTTGATACAAATTCAAGGTCAATTTTGTGATGCTTATATTTCTCCTCTTGATTAAGTATTGTGCTTATACTGATCTTTTAAAACATAATACATAACTGAATACAGACTATAGATATTTACTTATAATGTCAGAATTTATTGTTAGGTAAGTTAGGTTTTCTAGATATACAGAAATATATTTGAGATAGATAAACAGTCTTCAAACCTCTCAAAGACCTTCAGAAAATGTCATTTAAAATGATTTAGGGTTTTTCTTGACAATGAGAAATGTCTGCTCCTGGCAGCACCAATTATGTCTGAGAGGAAGATGGGCATCGAAGAAACTCGTTATGGAGTTTGCTTTCAACATGACAAGATTAGCCATTTTGCCAAGAAACTGCTCTTGCCTGTACTGCTTGAATGTTTTTGTATAATCTGGACATGCAGGACCCACAGGAAAGTGACAGCTGAACTCAGTCTTACAGGGTTCCTGATTCATGGAAGAGTCTACCAGACTTTCTGCAGGACACAGAAAAATGACTGACAGACTGCCAATGCAGATGGACCGTTTGAAATTTCCTGCATTGCTGAGAAGTGGCCTATGGGCTGAAGATGGATGCCCCAACATTACAGAGGAACTTTGGGTGACTGTCCAGGCAGTGAGATATCTCTGTCAATCCTAGTGTTTACATATTATCCTTCTGTGGTCTTTGATGGAGTTGAAGACAGATACTTATAATTATAGTTTTCCTTAGTTATGATAAAACATAAGATACATATAGAACTTTGGACTCACAAGGATGGGATAGCTGATATTTTCTTTAAATCTTGCTAAAATATTGTGACTATGTTCATATTTTTCCCTTTTTTTATTAATATTTTTTTATTTTCCATTTTAAATTTAGATAAGAAACAAGGTTGCTTCACAAGTCAGTACGAGGTCCCTCTCCCTTTCCCTCCCCTCCTCCCGTGCCCTCCCCCATCCCCCCGTTATCCCCTCATTCCCCCAGGGAGGGTGAGGCCCTCCATGGGGGTGTCCATAGTCTGTCATTTCATATAGGGCAGGGCCTAGACCCTTCCCCAAGAGTTCAGGGTGAGAGTGCACCTCACATTGTTCTATGGGAGTCCAAAGTCCGTGTGTATACTTGGTATGGGTACTGATCTGCTGCCCAAGGCTCAATAGATTCCCTAGGCCTCCTCACTGACACGCAGATTCAGGGGGTCTTGATCAGTCCCCTGCTCGATTCCCAGGCTGATGCCTGGGATTCAAGAGTTAACCTTTGTCTGGTCAGCTGTTTCTGGGGGTTAAACCAGCCCAGTCTTAATCCCTTTGATCATCAGTCCTCCCTCTCTGATACTGGCTTTCTTGAGTTCAGCTCAGTACTTAACCAGCCACTAAATGTAGTTTCTGTTTCCCAGACTCTCTGGCAATAGGATTGTAGGCTAGCACTCCCCAGATCTATGTCTAAAATCCATATATGAGAGAGTACATGCCATGTTTCTCTTTTTGTGACTGGGTTACCTCACTCAGGATGGTTTCTTCTAGTGTCATCCATTTGCCTGCGAATCTCATGATTCCATTATTTTTTCCTGCTGAATAGTACTCCATTGTGTAGATGTACCACATTTTCTCTATCCACTCTTCGGGTGAGGGACATCTAGGTTGCTTCCAAGTTCTGGCTATTACAAATAAAGCTGCTATGAACATAGTGGAACAGACATCTTTGTTATATGAATGGGCTTCTTTTGGATATATGCCTAAGAGTGCAGTTGCTGGGTCTTGTGGTAGGTTTATTCCCATTTTTCTGAGGAATCTCCATACTGCTTTCCAAAGTGGCTGAACCAGTTGGCACTCCCACCAGCAATGGAGGAGTGTCCCCCTTTCACCACATCCTCTCCAGCATAAATTGTCATTCGTGTTTTTGATTTTAGCCATTCTGACAGGAGTGAGATGGTATCTCAGAGTTGCTTTGATTTGCATTTCCCGGATGGCTAAGGATGTTGAGCACTTTCTCAAGTGCCTCTCAGCCATTTTAGACTCCTCTATTGAAAACTCTCTATTTAGTTCTGCAGCCCACTTTTTAATAGGGTCCTTTGGTGTTTTGGAGACTTGCTTCTTGAGTTCTTTGTAAATTTTGGAGATCAACCCTCTGTCAGATGTGGGATTAGTGAATATTTTTCCCATTCTGTGGGCTGCCTTTTTGTCTTGCTGACTGTGTCCTTTGCCTTACAGGAGCTTCTCAGTTTCAGTAGGTCCCATTTATTAATTGTTGATCTCACTGTCTGTGCTACTGGTGTTATGTTCAGGAAGCTGTCTCCTGTACCAATTCGTTCAAGGGTACCACCCACTTTCTCTTCTAAGAGGTTCAGTGTGGCTGGATTTATGTTGAGGTCTTTGATCCATTTGGACTTAAGTTTTGTGCATGGCGATAAACATGGATCGATCCGCATTCTTCTACATGCCAGTCTCCAATTATGCCAGCACCATTTGTTGAAGATGCTTTCTTTATTCCATTGTATATTTTTAGCCTCTTTGTCAAAGATCAGATATTCGTACGTGTGTCGGTTAATACCCGGATTTTCAATTCGATTCCATTGGTCTGCCTGTCTATTTTTGTGCCAATACCAAGCTGTTTTCAGGACTATAGCTCTATAATAGAGCTTGAGGTCAGGGATAATGATGCCTCCGGACGTTGCCTTGTTGAACAGGGTTGTTTTGGCTATCCTGGGTCTTTTGTTTTTCCATACAAAATTGATTATTGTTCTTTCAAGGTCTGTGAAGAATTGTGCTGGGATTTTAATGGGGATAGCATTGAATCTGTAGATTGCTTTTGGCAGGATTGCCATTTTTACTACATTGATTCTACCTATCCAAGAGCATGGGAGATCTTTCCGTTTTCTGAGGGCTTCTTTAATCTCTTTCTTTAAAGATTCAAAGTTCTTACGATACAGGTCTTTCACTTGTTTGGTTAGCGTTACCCCAAGGTATTTTATGTTGTTTGTGGCAATTGTAAAGGGTGATGTTTCTCTGATTTCTGTTTCAGCCCTTTTATCATCTGTATATAGTAGGGCTACTGACTTTCTTGAGTTGATCTTGTAACCTGCCACTTTGCTGAAGGTGTTAATCAGCTGTAAGAGTTCCCTGGTAGAGTTCTTTGGGTCATTGATGTAAACTATCATATCGTCTGCAAACAATGAAAGTTTGACTTCTTCCTTCCCAATTTGTATCCCCTTGATCCCCCTTTGTTGTCGTATGGCAATAGCTAGAACTTCAAGTACCATGTTGAAAAGGTATGGAGAGAGTGGACAGCCTTGTTTTGTTCCTGATTTTAGAGGAATTGCGTTGAGTTTCTGTCCATTTAGTTTGATGTTGGCTGTTGGTTTACTGTATATGGCTTTTATTATGTTTAAGTATGTCCCTGTTATCCCAGATCTCTCCAAGACCTTTATCATGAAGGGGTGTTGGATTTTGTCAAAGGCTTTTTCAGCATCTAGTGAGATGATCATGTGATTTTTGTTTTTCAGCTTGTTTATATGGTGGATTACGTTGATGGATTTTCGTATGTTGAACCATCCCTGCATCCCTGGGATGAAACCTACTTGATCGTGGTGAATGATTGTTTTGATGTGTTCTTGGATCCGATTTGCCAGTATTTTATTGAGTATTTTTGCATCAATGTTCATGAGGGATATTGGTCTGAAGTTCTCTTTCTTGGTTGTATCTTTGTGTGGCTTGGGGATCAAGGTTATTGAAGCCTCATAGAAAGAGTTTGGCAAAGACCCTTCTGCTTCTATTGTGTGGAACACTTTGAGAAGAATTGGTATAAGCTGTTCTTTGAATTTGTGGTAGAATTCTGCACTGAGGCCATCTGGACCTGGACTTTTTTTGGTTGGGAGACTTTTGATGACAGCTTCTATTTCCATAGGGGTTATAGGTCTATTTAAATTGCTTATCTGTTCTTGATTTAGTTTTGGCAAATGATAGCTGTCCAGGAAGTCATCCATTTCCTTTAAATTTTCGAATTTTGTGGAGTACAGGTTTTCAAAGTATGACCTAATGATTCTCTGGATTTCCTCAGAGTCTGTTGTTATGTCCCCCTTTTCATTTCTGATTTTGTTAATTTGCGTGTTCACTCTCTGCTGTTTGGTAAGTTTGGACAAAGGTTTGTCTATCTTGTTGATTTTCTCAAAGAACCAACTCTTCGTTGCATTGATTCTTTGTATTGTTTTCCTGGTTTCTACTTTGTTGATTTCAGCCCTCAATTTGATTATTTCCTGGCGTCTACTCCTCCTGGGGGAGTTTGCTTCTTTGTGTTCTAGAGCTTTTAGCTGTGATGTTAATTCTCTGGTATAACTGTTTTCCTGTTTCTTCATGTGAGCACTTAGTGCTATGAACTTCCCCGTAGCACTGCTTTCAAAGTGTCCCATAGGTTTGGGTATGTTGTGTCTTCATTCTCATTGAATTCGAGGAAGTCTTTAATTTCTTTTTTATTTCCTCTTTGACCCAGGGATGGTGCAGTTGAGCATTATTCAATTTCCATGAGTTTGTAGGTTTTCTGCAATTTGTGTTGTTGTTGAATTCTAATTTTAAGGCATGGTGGTCTGATAAGATGCATGGAGTTATTCCAATTTTTTTGTAGCTGCTGAGGTTTGATATGTTGCCAAGTATGTGGTCGATTTTTGAGAAGGTTCCATGTGGTGGTGAGAAGAAGGTATATTCTTTTTTATGTGGATGAAATGTTCTATAGATATCTGTTAATCCCAGTTGGGTCATTACTTCTATTAGACCCTTTGCTTCTTTGTTGAGTTTCTGTCTGGTATTCTTGTCTAGTGGTGAGAGTGGTGTGTTGAAATCTCCCACTATAACTGTGTGGGGCTTTAGATGAGATTTAAGTTCTAATAATGTTTCTTTAACGAATGTGGATGCCTTTGTATTGGGGGCATAGATGTTCAGGATAGACACTTCATCTTGGTGGGTTTCACCTGTGATGAGTATGTAATGACCTCCTTCATCTCTTTTGATTGATTTTATTTTAAAGTCTAGTTTGTTAGATATTAGGATTGCTACCCCTGCTTGTTTCTTGGGTCCATTTGATTGAAAAATTTTTCCCAACCTTTAACTCTCAAGTAATGTCTGTCTTTGAGGGTGAGGTGTGTTTCTTGTATGCAGCAGAAGGAAGGGTTCTGTCTTCGAATCCATTCTGCTAGTCTGTGTCTTTTTATGGGTGAGTTAAGGCCGTTAATATTGAGGGATATTAATGACCATTGATTGCTCATCCTTCTTCGATTTGCGATGGTTGTTGTTGGTGGAATTATGGGTGGAATTTCACCCCTTTGTTCTTTTGGCTGTTGGTAGAGAGGGATTCTCTAATGCTTATGTTTTTCTGGTTGTAGTTAGCTTCCTTGGGTTGGAGTTTTCCTTCCAAAATTTTCTGTAGGGCTGGGTTAGTGGACACATATTGCTTGAATCTAGTTTTGTCATGGAATATCTTGTTTTCTCCGTCTATAGTGATTGAGAGCTTTGCCGGGTATAGTAGTCTGGGCTGGCATCCATGGTCTCTTAGTGTAGGTAGAATATCTATCCAGGACCTTCTGGCTTTCAGAGTTTCCATGGAGAAATCAGGTGTAATTCTGATAGGTCTGCCTTTATATGTTACTTGACCTTTTTCCTTAGCTGCTCTTAATATTCTTTCTTTATTCTGTATGTTTGGGGTCTTGATTATTATGTGGCGAGGGATTTTTTTGTGGTCCACTCTATTTGGTGTTCTGTAGGCTTCTTGTACCTTCATTGGCATGTCTTTCTTAAGGTTGGGAAAGTTTTCTTCTATGATTTTGTTGAATATGCCTTCTGCCCCTTTGAGGTGGATTTCTTCTCCTTCTTCTATACCTATTATTCTTAGGTTTGGTCTTTTCATGGTGTCCCATAATTCCTGGATGTTTTGTGTTAAGGATTTGTTGGATTTGAGGTTTTCTTTGGTTGATAAATCCATTTCTCCTAGTGTATCTTCAACACTTGAGATTCTCTCTTCCATCTCTTCTATTCTGTTGGTAATGCTTGTATTGGTAGTGCCTGGCTGTTTGTCCAGCTTTTCTATTTTCTGCCTTTCTTCAGATTGTGTTTTTTTTAGTGTCTCTATTTCAGTTTTCAACCCTTGCAGCGTTTGCATTGCTTCTTGTAATTTTCTGTTTATCTGTTCGTCCATTTGTTGCCTTTTATGAATTGTTTGGTTTGTTCTTTCTTCCATTTCTTGCATTTTTTGGTTTGCTTTTTGTTCCATTTCTTGGATTTTGTGCTTTGTTTCTTCTTCCATTTCCTGCCTTTTTTGGTTTGTTTCTTCCTCCATTTTTTTCATTTTTTGCTTTGTTTTTTCTACCATTTCTTGCATTTTTTGCTTTGTTTCTTCTTCCATTTCCTGCCTTTTTTGGTATGTTTCTTCTTCTAATTCTTGCATTTTTTGCTTTGCTTTTTCTTCCATTTCTTGCATTTTTTGCTTCATTTCTACTTCCATTTCGTGCCTTTTTTGGTTTGTTTTTTCTTCCAATTCTTGCATTTTTTGGTTTGTTTTTTCTTCCATTTCTTGCATTTTTTGGTTTGTTTTTTCTTCCATTTCTTTGAGGGATTTTCCAATATCCTCTTTTAGGGCCTCTATCATTTTCATGAAAGTGCTTTTAAGGTCGTTCTCTTCTGCTTCCTTCGCGTTGGAATATTGGGGTCTTGCTGGTGTGGAGTCTCTAGAATCTGGCGGTGTCATATTTGTTTTTCTGTTGCTGACTGTGTTTTTGTATTGTCTCTTTCCCATCTCTTCTTCTAGTGGGTGCAGAAAGAGCCCCTTCCTGGTCTGGGGACCAGAGTTCCCTTTGGTGGGTGCTAGTAAGTCCAGTAATCTGGTGGTTCTTCTATACCTTGTCCAAATGCTGGTCCGTGGGTAGAAAAGAAGAACAGGAATCTGGGGCGCTTAGCCTCCTACCTGGTCCCCTGGACCCTATGCTGGGTCCTGTTGTACCTGATCCGGAACAGCTACTCCCCTGGTCTCCCTGGCTCCTGTAGTTTCCTGGTCTCTTTGGTGGGAGAGAAGATCTGGAGTCTGGGGTGCTTGGCTCCCGCCGGGATTGGGAGCTCTGTGCAGTTCCCAGGCGATCTGCAGGCTCTGGAACACAGGCCGGGAAGCTGGCCTGTTTACCTGATGCTGCCAGATGGACAGCTACTTCCCTGTACTCCCAGCCTCCTCTCGTTTCCTAGTCTCGTTGGTGGGAGAGAAGATCTGGAGTCTGGGGTGCTTGGCTCCCGCCGGGATTGGGAGCTCTGTGCAGTTCCCAGGCGATCTGCAGGCTCTGGAACACAGGCCGGGAAGCTGGCCTGTTTACCTGATGATGCCAGAGGGACAGCTACTTCCCTGTGCTCCCAGCCTTCTCTAGTTTCCTGGACTCGTTGGTGGGAGAGAAGATCTGGAGTCTGGGGTGCTTGGCTCCCGCCGGGTTTGGGAGCTCTGTGCAGTTCCCAGGCGATCTGCAGGCTCTGGAACACAGGCCGGGAAGCTGGCCTGTTTACCTGATGCTCCCACCGGGATTGGGAGCTCTGTGCAGTTCCCAGGCGATCTGCAGGCTCTGGAACACAGGCCGGGAAGCTGGCCTGTTTATCTGATGATGCCAGAGGGACAGCTACTTCCCTGTGCTCCCAGCCTTCTCTCGACTATGTTCATATTTGATAACTGTTCTGTCATATACAATTTGACTATGTTAAAGTTAAGACCTTTCTTTTTGTTTAAACAGAAAAGAGGAGATGATGGGGGAAGTCCTCTACATTTGTCAATAAAGTACTGTTGAGCCAATAGGAATCTAGATGGGTGGGACTAGGAGTCCAGGAGGATTCTGGGAAGGAGAAACACAAGAGAGTCATCATGTAATGCCATGGGGTAGGAGCCCGGAACTTTTCTCCGGTAAGAGACATACTTAGATTAACAATTATGGGGTAATTACTTAAAGCAGAGCTAGCCAGTAAGAGACATGGAAGGCCAACAGCTTCATAATTAAAAAAAAGAAGTTTGCCAAAATATATGTTTTGTATCTCCTCCTGATATAATTGATTCATCCTCTGGAGCTAATGTATTATCCAGTGCCGTATGATTTACAATGGGCAGTGGATATTCTAATTGTCCTAAGAGAGGCTGTCCTCCACTGTCACTGGGAATGACAGGATAATCTTTATTTTTGGTGCTCGCTTGAGCCCCCGATCCCCGTTTCCCGGCTTTAAAGATCTACCTTGTCTATCTCTTGTGGACCAGCCTTCATTAGTCCAGTGTTTGCCCTTTCCACACCTCCTGCAGAGACCAGTAGGCTGAGGCCTTCTGTGTGACACATTCCTCGTTGAAGCATTACTCCTAGGAATGGGTTGTCTACAGTTCCTACTCAGATGTCCCATTTTACCACATTTTGATGTGTTTTGAAACTTCTAAAGATTGCTTCCCCAACCCAATTTGGTATCTCCTCTTGGGTAGGCCATATTTCATCCTGATTCCTCCTAAATCCTTTAGTATTGGCTTCTCCTATCCAGGTACCTGCCTATGGATTGTCATACTCAACATTTGTTGTATATAAGACCCATTCCTCCAATGGTGCTGATCATACCTTTAATGGCCACAGTAATGTGGGTTTGCATTCTCATAAGCCAACAATTCTGTAAGAATTTGCCTAATATTAGGATCAGTTATTTGTAAATCTACTGCTCTGGATAATCTTTGTATGAATTCAGAGAATCTTTCTCTTGGACCCTGTATCACTTTTGAATATGATTCAACTCTTTCCCCTGGTTCATGAACCTTAGCCAAAGCATTTAGTGCTGTTGTTTTGCATAAATCAAAGTTATGCTCATCATAACCAGCTTGGAACTGTGGGTCAGAAAATTGCTTCTTCCCAATAATCTTACTTTCAGAACTTCAAAGCCATTCTTCAAAGCTTGAAGTTCAAGGGCCTTGGCTTCCTGTCTCCACAAAGCTTTCCACTGTATTTGGGAAGATCTGAGGGATTTATCTTATTAGTAGTAGACCGTGTATTTAGTAACTGTTTTAAATAAGGGCTGTGGATCCCAAAAGTCATTATCGCCTGCTTTATAGCTTTCATTTCTTTCATGGGAATACGTTCCCATTTATGTGTAGTGGAACAAGATTGGTTCCTCCGTGATGGTGGCCTTTCTACCATGGTTACTGGAATATGTCTAGTAGCCATATTTCATTTATTTCCTGGTAGCCTAGCATCTGTTGACTCAACATCTGATGTTTCAGAGGATGTATCTTCAAGAGATTAAAATTTTGCAACCATGTCATCCTTTAGGTCTTGGATTTCCTGCATTAAAAATTGTTCCAAGTCCTTGGACTGTTCACTGAGATCTTGGATTTCCTCCACTAAAAATTGTCCCAAGTCCTCGGATTGTTTATTAAGATCTTGCATTTTCTGCATTAAAGATTGTTTTAAAAGTTTGGACTGTTCAGTTAAACGTGATTCCAAGCTTTTCATACTATCCTTCTTAAAAACTCCAAACGCATCTATTTTCCCTTCCTTAAAACACATTCGGTCCACTAGATTGCCATTATTATCAGACATAGATTGAATTGACCCTGCTAATTTTGAAAATTCCTCCTGGCTAGATTCCATCTTAGCCTTCAATATAGTGGACATCGAATTGAATGTGTCTCAAAGGTTGTCCTGGTCAAATGTAATCAAAGCCAATTGTTCCCAAATTTTTGACTCTAACTTTTGAATTGACTCTGCTAATTTGGAAAGTTCCACCTGATCAGACTCAGTCTTAATCATAAATGCAGTAGACATTGAATTAAATGTAACCAAAACCAATTGTTCCTGAATTTTTTACTCTAATTTTTGAATTGACTCTGCTAATTTGGAAAATTCCAGCTGATTAGACTCAGTTTTAGCCATAAATGCAGTAGATATTGAATTAATTCTTCCTCGAAGATTGTTCTGATCGAATTCCAAATTATCTGTTTTGGTAACTAAATCACCTTTTTCCTGAACTTTTGACTCTATTTCTAAATCATATGCTCATGTTTTTTCCATGTGATTACATGTATTAATACACTAATCACAAGCACGGACATATATACATATGAAAATATCATAATTATCTTTTACTGCATAATCCATCACATTGGTAATGAAATCTCTAAAATCCTGTAGTGTTAAATTACCTACCATGTTATAATTAGATGTTCTTACCACCAATTGTCGATTCCTAAATTGGAAAAAATCACCTCTTTTATTGTCTCAAATAAAAATACCTGTAGTTACCGTGCGTGGCCAGCAGATGGCACAGGCATACTGCCAAACACGGTAACTCCCCAAGGAACCTGTGAAAACTTAATGAACAGATTTGGGAAGGCTGATTCACTGCACAGCAGCAGAGCTCGCAGTGGCTCTGGTAGCTGCTAAGGCAGTGCAAGGCAGAAATAATCGGGCAAGGGAAACGGGCCGGGGGGAGTGGGACGGGCAGCAGACGGCCGGGGTGCTGTGGTGGGGAACACGGTCCTCTTCGCAGCCTTGGCTGCAGTGGCCGTCAGCAACTGCGAGTGGCAGCCGCTTCTAGCACAGCGGCGGGCTACGAGCAGCGCACGTGGCGATGAGTGGCAGTGCCAGGCAGCAGAGGGGTCGCCGTGTGTGTCGGATTCTCGGCCGGCTCCTCTCTCGCGGTTCGGTGGCAGCGGCGGTGGCTGCAGTGGGCACGTGAAGCGGCAGACTGCAGCAGCTCAGGATGCAGCACAGGCCATGGCTGTCGCAGCTGTGGTGAAACTGCACACGCAGTGGCGAGTCTTTGCTGCGTCCCACCCCAGGATCCGGAGTGAGCAGTAGAAGAGGTGAGAAATGGAATTCGGGAGAAATAGAAATGAGCACAGGCAATGCAGCTGCAGGAGCGAGCGTGCACAATGTAGCTGCCACAACAGCAGCTTGAATGCCAATTAGCACTCACCTCGGGATACCGATTTCAGGCACTTTCCCCACCACTAAATCGTGGCCTGTAATTCCAAACCACTTCTGCCACCAGATATAATGATATTCGATGCTATATAGGGAAAACAATATATTTATTTACCAGAGAGAGAGAGAGAGTCACACAGACCAGGAGTTAGAAGCATGGCTGGCTTCCAGGAGAAAAGGGAAGCCCCTTTTCTTTTCATTTCCTTTTATCTCTACCTTGACCCCGCCCTGTTGGGCAGATAGCTTTGTGGGGTTCAATCCTACATACAATAATTGTTAAAGAATGCATAGGATAATTAAAAATAAAGATAAATAGCTCCACCCACAAAAGTAACAGTTTTTCACATTCCAAGAAAAGTAGTATAATTTTAATGCAGAAAAAGACTTGCATTTTAGGAGAAAATAAATGATTACATAATGTTAGTCCATGAGTGGGCAGGTTTGTTAAAGTATGCAGGAGATGTACTAGAATGTGACAGAATGTGATTTCATAACTGTTGCCTGATAACCATGATGGAATTCTTTTTATTAATGTCAAGGGTCCAAGAGGCATACATCAGCAGAAATGCCTTTTATCACTTGATATTTTACCCTCCCAAGATAAGTATTTCGTACCTTCTTTGATATCAGAATGTGAAGACAATGACTCTAGTACCCTGGCCATGGGAGCAAAGAATTACCAGTCTACAATCCACACTTTCAGAGAAGCTTGGAAACAAGCAGAACCATAAGAGAGACAAACATGTTACCCCAGAAAAGGAGAATGACAAAAGATCTCATGAGCTAATTGGGAGCATGGGGGGAGGGGAGAGAGAATTAGAAGAAACATAAGGGGACAAGATGAGGGTACAAAATCACATGAGAGAGCAGGAAAATTAAGTTAGGGGAAGAACAGAAGACAGCAAGATAAGAGGTACCATAATAGAGGGAGCCATTATAGAATTAAAGAGAAATCTATCTTAGGGAAAAGGCCACAGATCTACAAGTTTGACCCAAACTAACAATCTAAGCAAGAATCGAGAGGCTATCTTGAATGCCCTTCTCTGATAATGAGATTGATTACTTCCATGTATGCCATCCTAGAGCCTTCATACATTACTTGAGGGAAGCAGAAGCTCACTCCCACAGCTAAACACTCAGATGATCTCTGGAATCCAGTAGCAGAGAAGGAGGAGTGATGAGTAAATGGGTCAATACTAGGCTGAAGAATCCCTCAGAGGCAGCTGAACTGAACTAGGGGGAGCTCATGGACCCCAGACAGATAGCTGAGTCAACAGCATAAGTATGTTCCAGACCCCCTGAACATCAGTGTCAGTTTAGGGGTCTGGTTAAGTCCTCTGGTAATGGATAATTTTTATCCTTAATACATGATGGGATTGGGAGCACACTCAACATCGAGTAGTACTCTCTCAGCCTAGACACATGGGGGAACACCCAGTCCCTGATTTGATTGAAAATGATAGACTTTGAAGATACACCATAGAATGCCACACCTTCCCTGGCAAGCAGACATAGATTTGGGATGGGGACTGGTAGAGCACAGAGGAAGAGTGGAATGAAAGAGAACTATGATTGACATGTAAAACATGTTTGTTTCTAACTTAAATTAAAAACGAAAAAAAAACCACTGGCAAAATGAATCCAAGGATAAATAAGAAAAATTCCACAATAATTTAGTAAACTTCATCCCAGAGATGCAGGGATGGATCAAAACAGGAAAATCTGTGAACATAATCCATCACATAAATAAACTGAAAATAGAAAATTACATGAACATCTCATTAGCTGTTGAAATATAAATATGGTATTTGTACTGAAATCAATATACAGATACAAAGCAATTCTCATAAAAATTCCAACAAAAATTTCACAATATCAAAATAACTATTCTCAATTTCATATGTAAAAAGCAAAGAAAAAACCCAGGATAGTAAAAACAGTTCTGTACAGAAATAGAATATGCAGAGGTATCACGATCTCTAAATTCAAGCTCTACTATAGAGCTTTAGTAATAAAAACAACTTGGTATTGACACAAAAACAGACAAGTATATCAACGAACTCAGAGCAAGGGCATTGATACAATTCCAAACACCTATGAACAGCATAAATTTGACAAAGAAATAAAACATTTCCACAATGGAAAAAAAGAATCTGCACCATATGGTGCTGTATATCCTGGATAACAGGACAGACAAGAATTCAAAGAGAACAATATCTACCTGCTGGACAAACTTCAAGTCCAAGTGGATGCAAGACCTCAAAATAAATCCAGTTACTTTGAACCTGATAGAAGAGAAGGTGAGATGTAGCCTTGAATGGCTGTGCACAGCAAACAAAATACTGAGTAGAACACTAGGGACACAGACAGCAAAAACAACAACTAATATATGGGCAAGCTTCCATAAGCAAACGATGCTGTCAACAAGATCGAAAGGTAGCTTACACAATGAGAAAATTTCTTCACTATCCCAACATCTCACACATGACTGAACACAAATATATACATATATCCCAAGGAACTAGACACTAAAATTACAAAAAAGTGAATTTAAATATGCAGTACAGATCTAAACATAGATATCTCATCAGAAGAATCAGCAATGAAACAGATACACTTAAAATATTGTTAAAATTTCTTTGTGAATGTAAATCAAAACATCTCCAAGATTGCATCTTACACCTGTCAGATGTATGGCTAAGAACAATAACACTAATATCAGCTTACGTTGGAGAGGCTGTGGAGCAAGGAGAACACTTTTAACTTCAACTGTAGTGCAAACTTGAACAACTGCTTTAGAAATCAATTTGACTGTTTCTTTGAAAACTGGGAATCAATCAATCTCAAATTCAACTATACCAATCTTGATCATATACCCAAAGGATGTTCAGTCATCTAATAAGAACACTTGCTCAGCAAAGTTTATAGCTGTGTTATTCATAACATACAGACCCGGAAAATCACCTAGATGTCCTAAAACTGAATAATTAATAAAGAAAATATGGCTATTCATGAAATTTACAGGCAAATGTATACAAATAGAAAAAAGTCATCCTGAGTGAGGTAGCCCAGTCTCAGATAAACAAATGTGGTATATTCTAATCATTGGATAATAGTTGTAAAATAAAGGATAACTAGGCCTCAACACATAGCCCCAGATAGTCTAGGTAACATGGAGCACTGAAAAAGGGATGTATAGATTTCTCTAGAAAGAGGAATATACGAGATCTCCAGGCTTGGGGGACTTGTGTTGGAATGAGGGGGAGAGTAATGAAAGAAATATCTTGATGGGGGAATTTCATTGTTATGGAGAAGACTGGTTTGAAGGAAACTCCCAAGACCTCACACAAAGTCATTAGCTAAGACTCATACCAAAGTTGGAGTGGGTGTTTGAGCCAGTCATCTTTGATAATAAGATGACTGACTAACTTCATTGTCATCAGAGCACTTTCATCCAGAAACTTATTGAAGCACATGCAGAGATTCACAGGCAAGCAATGAGAAGAGTCCTCGATATCCTTTGAACAGAGGCTTTAGGGGTCAGCAGCTTTTCCCAGAACATTCCATTGTATCCTGGAAAGTAAGGAATCCTGTGGTGTCACCTGTGTTGTAGCAACACCAACTGCCTTTGGAGAGTCCTTCAGTGCCCTTTAGGTTCAACAATCAATGTGCTGGCAAGACTGAGGAGTCATCATATAAGAGAATATGGAGAGGGTAGAGAGACCAGAGAGAAGCTTAAGAAAACAGGCCTTTGGCCAGTTTAACCATCAAAAAAGTAGAAAGAACAGTAAGTCCTGGGCAGAATATGGGAAGCTCTTTGGGGAATGTTGCCTATACCTTTTGTCTTCACTTCCTGAAGTGGCCCCAGAAATTCAAGGATTCCAAGAAAAAAATTGCCAAGAATTGACAATGAAAATCTTTTCTAAGGAGATGAAACAGTAGATGGACAGTGTGAATGTTCAGGTAGAGCAGATGACCAGAGAAACAAAAGTGTTGTGAGATTCCTCATCTCCATCACAGAAGGATCCCCTGATATATTTCTGCCACAGGATGTTTCAGGACTTTCACAGGGTGTTGTGTATCAGATTCTGGTATAGAACTACTTTGTAGATTCCCAGCTTTAATTCAAAGGAAATCAAGATTGGTTTTCTTTACTTAATGAGAATCTTCCAGAAGAGACTATGTTCTCAGGCACACATCTGAGGAAATGTTGCTCTACCAGAATAGTATCCACCTTGAATATTGACTGGATGTATAGTTACTTCCCAGCATGAGACATTAGGAAGCCCCATGATCTTGTCCAGTTGTCCAACCTGCTATGATATATTATATCTACCTATGCAAAGAGATAATCCATGTGTAAATCACCATGAACATTCTGTGTTTCACACCTATGTTATTATCAATTGTTTTAATATGGTATTCATTTCATCACCAGACTGTTGGAGAATGTTCTGTTCTTTCTCATACAGCATAAACGTACAGTAGTCAGATCAATATGTAACACCTGTTAAAGGCTGAAAATATTCAAGGACAAGCTACTCTGTAAGCCTTGTTTCTTAGGGATACAAAAACTTACTTCTGTCAAAAGATCAATGTTGAGCAAGGCACACTTGTGTTATGTGTGAGGTCAGAGCTTGAGAGTTGACATGGCAGGACAGCACTAGGGCTATGTTCTAAATTCCTTTGTTCATCATCCAGGTCAGAAAATCTGCAACGTGAGTTGGAGCAAGCTTCAGGGCATGATGAGAGCTTTGTGCAGGCCCACATGCTGTAACAGGGGTACTAATTTTCACAGGCGAGTGTTCCTCCATTGTGTCACTTTTGCAGAATCCATGACATTTGAGGGTAGATTTTTTTGTCTTTGGTTTCTTATCAGTGAATGGGAGTGATTTTTTCTAGGTATAGACAGAATGTGGCTTTTGGATTTGATTGCCTTTCTTTCTATCACAGCACACTTTCAGGGAACTGAGGCTGCTGAAAGAATCCACAGACAACCAGAACCAGTAACATTCTCCACTATAGCATCAACACATCCATCCTTGATGATTGCTAGACCTCAATTGCCCCAGAGTGGCCTGGCTATACATGTCATGAAAAGGTTATTAGAATCAGTGGCTGCCTTCCTTTTATGTGTCCAAAGCTGGCCACAGGGTGTAGACAGTGCAAGCAAATCTGACTGTTGTAAATAATGCTTATCTTATATAGTTAATTGGCTTGAAGGTTGTTCACTTTGAGATTTTGGATTTCTTTGTTTTGTTTGGAAGTTTTGTTAATTCTTGGTCCTACATTTGTTCTTGTTTTATATCTGATATTTTGCTAAGACTATAAAATTTATGTATCAAATGTCCTGTTTAAACCCCTATTGAGTAAATTGACTATATTTTCATAAATACAAAATTCAAACTTTTCATTCTTAAATTAGGCATTTAATCATGTGTGCTGTCAAATTCCTGTAACTGTAAAATTCAACAGACAGTGTTGGATGTCTAAAACTTCCAGGTGACTTTGACTACACTAAAATTTCCAAAACAGAATGATGAAGGGGGTTGGTGTCTTTGGTGTGGATGTCATGGATACTTACTACATAACACAAAAAGATCCATGTTCCACACCTGACATCACATGCTTGTACTCAAAAAATGGAGTCTACATACACATACATGCCGATATTATTCCTGAGAAAAATACCTGGGTTTTCTAACGCATCTAAGGAAATGATAACCTTCATTATGGGAGTATAAAGAAATAAGGAAATCCACGTATATCGTTTTCATTTTCCTTGAAAGATAACACCCGTGATAATGGCAAGGTAGAGAAAAAACCCTACCTTAGCAGACTCTTCACAGAAAAACATGGTTGTTTGTAGTAACTAAATAATGAGACGATGTCGCGCGAGTAACTCCAAGAAGTTCGAGGCAGACTCTGCTCATCCCCAGATAGATAATGACAGATCTGAATAATTAGAAAATCAGATGAGGAGAAGTTCTGCCACCCTTGACTCCCACAAGGTGGCTCCAGACATCACTGATCACAGATTACATCATGATGGCTTTAGATAATTAAATAGTTAAAGAGTTGGATGGTTTTCTCACATCAGTTCCCAGGAGGACAGGCAAAACCTGGCTCACGAAGGACTTTGTCATCATCACAGATTTAAAAATCCAATAATTTAACAGTCATAGGATCCGACGACCTTGCCTGATAAGCCATGTCGGGCTGATGTCATCTTCATGGGCGACCAGGTCCCCACAGTCCTGATGTTGCAGCAGCTCTGCAGGATGGGACCCGCGCAGCGGCTTCTCCTGCAGATCTGCCCATAGTGTGCTGTTATGTCATCCCTGGCGACGCCCCACCCCCCAATGGCCACAGCAGTGATGGCACTGGTGCCCCTCGTGCCGCTGCCGCTTGTGCTCGTCATGGTGGAGCGCAGCCAAGGCGAGGATGTTGATGAGGAGGAGCAGTGAGGCACCAACCGCGACCGCCGATGCTCGGCTGGGTGGAGTCTTTATGCTTCCTCTCGTTGGGCATCATGGAGTCTGCTGGACTACATCTCCCATCGTCCCTCACGCTCCACACAGCTGCGTCTGCCAAGGGCGCCATCGCCAAACCCCTGACCTGGCCGCCCCACCCCTAACCAATCGTGGAGGTGAATGTTTCTATAATTCAATAATTTGATGGTCCTGTTTCCTTAACTCCCACAAGGTGGCTCGAAGCTCTGGTGATCATTGATGAGGTAATGATCATTTAAATAAATAATTAATTAGGTGATGTCACATTGTTAACTCCCAGGGAGGACTGGCCAGACTCCAGTCATGAAGGAGGACATCATCATCGATTTAAATTATTAAAGTAAATAATTAAGTGATGAGATGTTGCTGCATACTGAACTCACACATATTGGAGGCAGACTGGACTCTTCTTGGAATACATAAGGATTTAATCAAATCTGGTGGCAGGTGTGTGAAACCTTTTTGTGTGTATGTGGTTTTGTTGTCCAAGAGATTCCACTGAGTAATAAAATGTTTTGCTTTTGCTCTGGTTGCCTGCCAGAACTTGAGTTCCTGTCCCTATTGCTAGACTGGAGAAATGACTCTGCAGGTAAGAGAAACGACTGCTATTTCAGAGGACCCAGGAAAAATTCCCATCACCTATCCTGCAGCTCACATCCATCTTTATCTACAACTCCAGTTCTACGGGCTCCACTAGTGCCCTTTCTGCCAATCTTCTGTCCTCTGTGGGCTCCAGTACTGCATCTGGTACACAGACACACATGCAGGCAAAGCACCCATGGGATGTGGTGACACACAACTTCAATGCTTATAAAATGTATTTACATTAATTTTGCCTGTAAGAGGTTTCCTATTATATGGTTCCTGTGGTCTCTGTTTGTCTAATTTAAGAAAGCCAAATACTTTCTCAGTAACCAGCAAAGAAACCCAGGTGTCATTCCCATACACCAGGCCCATATCTTCCTCCCCTTTGAGACTCTGGGTCTGATCTAGGAAAGCTCTGCTGTCCACATAGCAGGTCCAGCCCTCAGAGGGACAGGATTTCCCATCTCCTTCCCTTCCTAATAAGATCTGGGAGAGGTGGGAGAAGGCACAGAGTGTAGGCTGCTGGCAGATGCAGCCCTCTTAAGGTCTGAGATTTGATCACAGGGCAGCTCAATCAGGTGATATTCTTGCATTATCCCCACCTGCCATGTTGTACTGTGGTCATTGGAGATAAGTAATTGCTCATGTATGGTCGCAGTGTACATGGATGTGCGGGTTTCCCCAAACTTACTGGTAACAACTTCTACTTTCATGGATATTTCACGGGGGGAGATTTCTGCTATATGCATTGACAAATTCGCCTAGTACCTCAGTGCCGTTCTCTTTTTTGTTTATTTTATTTTAGAGACTGGTTTTCTCTGTGTAGCCCTGGGTCTCCTGGATCTCACTCTGTAGATGAGCTTGCCTTGTAAACTGAGACATCCACCTGCCTATGTGTTCCATGTTCTGGGAATAAAGGCATGTAAGCTTGGTCAGTTACATTTTATCTGGTCTAGACTCTAGAGTTGAACTTGAGAAGATATGAAATTATGAATAATTAACAGTACTGATTGTGAATACCAGGGCCTGACTCTTGCAAGTAAAACCACTCTGACATAGAATCACATATTCCCTTGAATTTTAATGTAATAGTGAAACTTAAATAAAAAATTTTAAAGGAGAAATAATTTCATATGCCAATGTTTATAATAATACATAATTATAAGTCAAACCACTTCTATTGAAAAATAGGTTAAAATTCTAATTATTTAGAAATGACAGTGTTGTGTGAACTTGTGGCTGTTCCTATGTATTCTTATATTTCTCAATAATCATACAGGAGCAAAATGCTCCACAGTAGCAGTATTTAAATTTAAATTTCTGAATAGATATATATACACCTCCTACTTTATTTACCATTACTAATTTTGTGTTCTCATATGGCCATTTTTTACTGTGTTATTACTCAAATGTAGGAATAGTAAAATTTCCCCTGTAACCTGCAATGATAAAGGAAAAAAATCCAATACAAAACAGATTAACTCTCCATTTAGATTTGTATCCCAAAAAAGTTTATTATGGGTCAGTAAGTGAACCAGGCATGGAATTAGACACTTCCACACATTTCCATCTCACTTTCTCAAGTTTGTGTGTACTCCCAGCTGATTTGATACCTGTGTATGTTCAGGTTCTCTTCCTCAACTGTTTTTCAAACTGATTTCCTCTTTCCCCACATGCTCCTGCTTTCATTGCCAAAATACTGCAATTACAGTCCTCTTCTAGCACATTCAGCATTGCAGGAAAATTTTTAACATTAATTTACTTTTTGAACTTGTGTGTATGTGTATGATGGTGAGTGTGTGTGTGTCTTCAAACTCTGTGTGACTGTAGAGCATGAGCACACATGGTGGTCAGAAGACAATTTGGGAATTAGTTCTCATTTTCAACCTTGTCTGAGACAGGGTCTCTGTTAGTTCTTTCTTTGAAATGCACACTACAAAAACTGAGCCTAAATTTTTTGACTATTCTAATTACGTCTTTGACCCATATCTGCCTAAACAAAGTTAGAAATAACACATTTGTGCTACTGTAACTGACTATTTGTATGGTTTAAATGGGATTTTAACTCAGATGCCTAGGCTCACAGAAGGAAGTGCTTTGGACAGAGACACATATCTCATTCTAAATAGCTTTTCCAATGCCTTTGCATTAGAAACACACACATGCAAGCACCCACCCACACACACACACATCTGTGTGTATGTATGTATATATATATATATATATATATAAACTTTTCAATATTTTCTAATATCTTGGAAATTCCTCCTAATTTATATCACTTTATCACTTGAGAACAATGAAAGAGTAATTTATGGGTTTAAAATTCTAAAAGATCCTTGGTATGATTTTGGGCATGAAAAAACTAATACAATTATGGAAAAATATATATATATATGTATATGCATCCTTTCAGAATATCACATGAATGTAAACTACCCCATTCACACACAAGCATTGTTTAACTCTAGGGTGTATCATGGTTGATATGGTGTATTTATTCATTTTAACCTCATGCATAAATCAATACAAGGTCCTCAAAATTTTGTTTCGGGCTCCCAGCATCCACCAGAATTCACTTCCAGAAATGGCACATATGGCACAGTCTCTCTAAGCAGTTCTCAGACTCTGTACTGCCCTGGGAATCTAACCTGCAAGAATACAGACAGAATTTCCTGAAACTATCAGGAGGTCCTGTCTGTCTGTTTGTCTCTCTGTGTCTGTGTCTGTCGCCTCCTTGGCATGTCTTCATACTCAGTGCTTTCCACATATCTCTACCCAATATCCTCAGAGAGCTCCCATTGTAACCTCAATAAAGATACCTCCAGGAGGCTTTGTCGAGAATGAGAATTGGAATAGATTATAAAAGGTTGTACCCAGAAGGCAGGAGAAGTGGTCTTCTTCTGGGTTCTATACTGGAGGTTCTCATCAGTATGGAAGTGGGCCTCTGTAGTCTCTCAGTGCTCATAACAGATCGGCTTATTGTTGGGTATAGAAAAGCAGTTCCCAACTGAATATGGTATATCATCTGGATCCAGAGAGGTGTAGCTGCACTGGATGCCAAGCTTTGGACTGTATATAAGAGCCAGTGATAGTAGGAATCACAGACAGAGAAAGTGATATATGTGGAGTTGGACAGACAAATACATGGTTGGAGCAAATGAGATGGGGAGACAGGGGTTGAGAACCTGTGTATGAAGTTTTAAGTGTTTTTTGTGGGATGAATTTTTGCATTCAGGATTTTGGACCACACCTTTCTGTCTATGGACACTAGTTTCTGTTCCATGGTTGTGGGCCCCTGGATGGAAAGCATAAAGGCACATTGATGGTATCTTGTGAGGACACCTGGAATTTGATGGGATGTCACCAAGGAGGACGGGGCTGGCTGGGTATGTGCTGTAGTCACTCTGGTGTTCCAATCAAGAATTTCTTATTTCCCCTAGGTACATAGGCTTCCTGTCCTCTCTCCACTTGAATCTTTTCAGAGATCTTTCAGTTCAGTGAGTTTCTAGGTCTGAACATATGTAGGAGTATGTTCATAGAGGATGTGGAAAGTTCCACATCTGAGGGGAACTTGGGGACTCTGGAAATCAGGAGTTTCCTGAATGGAGCTTGTTATTTGGTGGGGGATGTCAGAATGTGCAAAGGAGATATAGTGCAACTGTGGTGATACATTTTTTATGATTTTTTGAAAGCCACTAGAGATCAAAATAGCAAAGCAGGTATGCTGCATATCTATAGAAGCTAGGTGGCAGTGGACATACAGTACTCAGGATTAAGACATAGAGAGTTCTGCTCATTCAAGGCCGCACTGACTACATGATAGTAATCCATTCTTAAAATAAACAGTTGTCACAAAGTGTGACCTCAGCACCTGGGATCACATGTGTATCATCCAAGAAATAGGGAGGTGGAGATAGGAGTGATATGGTGGCACAGGAAGGAAGAAAAGGGAGGAGAAAATGAATTTGAGAGCATTTTTCCTCTGAGAAGTCCTGGAGACTTGATTGCAGTTTCATTTGAATAGAGGTAAGATCTACTGGCTTGGCTGTTTTGTTTCTCTGCTCTTCAGCTTGAAGCTTGGATTCCAATATCTGTCTCTCTGTGTTATATTTTTATTACTAAGTGTGACAGAGATGGAGAGAGCTTGGCTTAACCGTTTTTCTTCACTGATCTTCAGGTTGAAGCTTAAACTCTAATATCTATCTCTCAGTATTTTAAGTTTTTCTTGTTACATGTTACAGAGCTGGATTTAGCTCAGAATGGTAACCCTATAATGCATAGGAGATGGTTAGGGGCCCTGGCTCAGGACAAGGGCACAAGGGAGATTGACTGATTATTCTTTCTATATGCCCTTGACCCCACATCAGGATCCTGATTTGCTACAGGCATCCATTCCAATTCCTAGTATTAATAAACAATTTTTTGGACCATGATGCCAGTCTTTAGTTATATGAATGGACAGCAATTAAAATGAAAACGAATGAAATTAAGGAGGAATTGAATTATAAACAACAGAAAAACAGCAAAGAAGAAAGAGAAATAAGAAAATAAAATTAGAAATTCAATACATACATATGATCAAATAATAAGAGTGAAAATTGGTTAGGAGTGCTCAAATAAAAAGTATGGAAATTAAAAGAAAATTAAATCAGGACAAATACTTTATAAGGCAGAACTTGTATATGTTGTGTATACATATATGCACCCATGAAAATCTTGTGTATTTATATGTGTGTTTTATGAATGTGCATGTATGTATATATTCATGTATGTATGTATATACATATGTATGAATGTATTTGTGTATACATGTGTATGTATCAATCATTACTGAGTCAAAAGTCCTAGAAAATCTATTAAAGAAATGTACATGGTGGTGTTCCCATAACGTTTTAATTTTTATTTGTTCATTCTTTTATGTAAACACAAACGATTTTATTAAGCAAAATGTGTTTTCTGAATTTGGGAAAATTACTTCCCACATTCTGCATCCCAGAGTTTCCTTTACATTATTTTATAGTTTTATAGCTTCCTGATATTTGCCATGTACATATCAGAACATGTATTCTCCATATTTAAACCTCTTTTTAGATACTATACCTATGTATATGCTTCATGCTTTCAGACAGGAAAATTTATAATAGAGTGAAGAGCATAGATAAATAAAAGGAGATATTTGTAGATGGCGAGGCAAAAAGAAATTCTGTCATATTATAATCTCAGAAATTTTTACAGTGGAATATATTTGGGTAAGCCTTCATGTCCACAGACAAATGCCAGAATAGCTAGAACATAATTTAAGTGGACAGCAGTTAGAGTAAGTTCGGGTAGCTTCCTCTTTAGAGTAAAACAGCTTGGACTTCAGTCTCTGTATAGTCTAAAAAATGGATTCAAACGAGTAAGCCACATGAGGTCAGGCTACTCCCCTAGTCACTTCAGCTGCCAAGTTCCATCTATACCATCTCCAACTGTTCCAAAAGGTGCCACCTAGGCACATGACAGCCTCTGATCTATGAAGTTTCAAGTCCAACCTGTAGACTTAAAGCCCTACTAACACTCACCCTAGAGAACTATACTCTGAAAAGCCACACCATCTCTCCTATAAAATCTCTATAAACCTTATCATGTATGGTCATCTAAGAGAAACAATTTTCCTGTTTTAAGGCATCCCAATGAATCTGTTAGACTCTTGTCATGAGGTGTGACTTTGTGGTTTTCCTAGCCTGGATACATTTCCATCTGTGTGGTAATACTTACAGAAGCATGGCAGAAGGACATAAAATGGGAAATTCATACTTTTGTGGATAACTCTAAGTTCGTCCATTTCTTTGTTCAGAGTTTTAATTTTCAGTTAAGTGAATCTCCACTCAAAAATAAGTTGTAAAACCTTGTCCACAGGCTCTATTCACTAAGATTAGGTATCTATTACATGGAATACATTGCCAGCTATAAGACCATTGGTCATAGAATTGCTTATTGCCTCATTTTGAAAATCACTTTAAAATATGTTGCTTTTAATGGTGTTCTAGAAATTTATGCAAAGAACTAAAACCTCCAAAGGAAACACTATGTCTTAGCATCCCTCGCTTATTCAGCCATGGATATGAGCGGGGAAAATACTGCTGGTTTTGCTTGTGAACTGTTCTGATATTGCAGTGTATTACATATACAAAATCTAAACAAACTCTACTCACTTACAAAGCCTACTATATATGCCAATTAACTTTATAGCAAGGACAACAATGTGGGAGTTGTAATTAATTTTATTTCTCTGTCACACAGCTACTAACTATTGATGCAGTAAACCATCACTATGATGCCTTAAGAGATTGTTGAGTACTTAGACATAGATAATATTCTGTATATTTCCTCTAGTGAATCTTCAACACCTGAGGTGCTCTCTATTGTATTCAATTGGTTATATGTATATCTGTAGTTCATGTCATTTTCTCAGATTTTCTATTTCCGGCATCCCCTCATATTCTGTTTTCTTTATTTTTTCTATTTCAGCTTTCCAGTCTTGAACTGTTTCAATTTTTTCCTTCACTTGGTTAGATTTTTTATTCTTTAAGGAATTTTTCTTATTTCTTCAATTTTTTGGGTCATCTTTCACTACATTTCCTGTATTTTTGTTTGTTTAGTTTCTATTACTTTGAGGAATTTTCTCTTTTCATATTTTAGTGTTTCTAATGTCTTCATAAGGTTGTTTTTAAGGTCCCTCTCTTCTGCCTCATCTGTACTGTGCTTTTCAGTTCTTGCTGGTGTGGAGACCCTAGATTCTGGTGGTGTCATATTGGTTTTTCTCTTGTTGAGTGTGTTCTTATACTGTCATCTTCCCATTCCTTTTTTGAGTGAGTGCAGGTGGGGTATCTCATTCTCCTCTAGCCTCCCAGATGAAAAGTTTGGCAAAGATTTCAGTGGCTGCACATTTGGATATTCAGAACTCCCCTGCTGTTCTTGTATTCAAAAAGAGGGAGTATGGTAGCCAAAACTCAAATGTAGGACAGAAGATGGAGGGTATATTGGTGGCAAAAGTGACATGTGGCCAGAGTCTTGGTGGGCGGTCCTGCTGGGGAGGGTCCACTATATACTTGGAGTAGCCCCAGGAGTGTCTAAGGAAGGCAGAATGCAGGTGTTGTTCCCAGAAGAGAGTCCTGAGAATATGCGATTTCTTAAGGCAGACTAATATTATGCAATTGATTATTTTATTTGTGATTACACTGTGTGTTCTCAAGGAATATTGGTTTGCTATCATTTTTATGTGCTGGAATATTTTTTTCTGATTCCGACCCTGAATTTGGAATCCAGTGACTTGAATGCTTTCTCAGCCATGATCCTGACAGTACTGAGGAACTTTATCAAGACTGAGTGAAATGCAACAATTCTTCTTGTAAAACCTCAAAGGAAATGAAACTTTGTCAAATTAAACACTTCCAATTTCTCAGACAAGGTACAGTATTATATACCCTCATGGAGGTTGTCATTTCTGCTCACTTTCCCACTTAGGAAAGACACAGATTTCTCCCAAATGAGGTCATACAGTTTTCTAGCTATACCAGATGCCTAATACACAGGCTATGCTACATTGTATCCAACAACTTGTATTATAAAAGAAAATGTAGCATTTATCTGATCCGTGATGTCAATGTGTACTTTGATTAAATGAGGACAGTTAACAATGAAGGTATAATGAAAAAAGTGAACTTAAGGAAAGAAAGAAGCAAGAAGAAAGCATGAAACCACAGTAAAATAAGAGAAATGGTAGAAAGGAATGCTTGAAGAGAAAATAAACAAAGAAAAGAAGAAAGAAAGCCATTTGACACAAAATAAAATCATACCTAAAATCAGTAGGAGAAACGAGTTGAAGATGAATGATGGGAAGTGGGAAGGGTTCAGGAAGGAATGCAAGAAGAAGCAAAGAAGGTGAAAGCTTGGAGGGATAAATGAAGTACGTAGTATTCATGAGTTACTAGTTGCTGCATAACCTAATATAAATATAATATGTATAAATATGTATTATGTCTTATAGGTAATATATATTTGATTTTACATGAAAATTATTGATTGAAAATGCAAGGGATGACCGATTGTCATGTCCCACACCAGTAGGAATTTCTGAGGGAGGCAGGCAGGCAGATTTCTGTGAGTTCGTGGCAAGTCTAGTCTACAGAGCGAGTTCCAGGACAGCCTCCAAAACAATACAGAGAAATCATGCATTGAAAAACCAAAAAAAAAAATCAAGGGATGTACCATGAAAAGAATATGGTTGGTTTTACAAACAGATGAGAAGAAAATACATGCAAGAGAGAGTAAGTGTTAAAGAAAGCATATGAGAATAGGGAAAAATAAATATTCTATGAATATTGTATAATTTTGGAATATTTTTTCTCCCAGACTCAGAATTCCCAAGTTTCTTTATTTCTTTCTTTATAATTGGGCTTCATTGAGACTCATCCAAAAATATTCTGAATTTTTAGCTTTTGTTAAGGTCATCATAATGATAAAACTTTCTAATACTTCAATGAAAAATCATGCCTGAATTGGAGAATTTGCTGTCAGCCAAGGAACACAAAAATTGCATAATCACATAATAATCTACAAAAATTATACTATCTAAAGAAGAGTGTGCTCCCAATTACTGTGTTGCACCTAGATTATCTAGGAACCCTTGAGACCATAGGGAATAGGGAATGGATACAATAAAGAGGCCAGAAACACCCTGGACACTCTATGGGGCTCTATGTCATTGGAACTATCTAGTTCCTTCCTGACATAATAAGCATATATAGACTCCTGGAATAACATAATTGTTCTTTCCTACCAATTCTGGCCACCAAGAGAGACTTTGCTTTCTGTTTCTTCTTGGTGAATAATTCCAAAGTTTTCCATACCTCCAGAGATTACTCTGGTCACTGTATTCCATAGATTTTAAATCACCATAAACTACAACGACAGAAGACCAACCTTATCCTAGAAGATGAAAACTCGACTCAATTCAAGCCTGACAAGCAAACCAAGAAAGTAATGTGTATATGAATAAGACAATTTTAATTCAGCATAACATTTAATCAAAAAAAGACAAGCTGCTTTTACATAGTGTCACACAAGTCAGATATGTGCTGAAAAATATCACACTTTCCTGACTACCACAGAATTCCCTGTGTTTTAGGAAATTTTGGCCATAAATCGGTCTCAAATATTGAACAATTGGAATCATATTGGTTTAAAAGTGTGTAAAGGAATGTCTTTGACAAATCACTCAAACTTTCTTCTAGTGAAAATGATTCCCATAACAATGCTCACAGAACATGAGAGAGAGAGAGAGAGAGAGAGAGAGAGAGAGAGAGAGATACAAAGGGAAGAAAATTCTTAGGGGATCAGTAGAATGGTGGTCTAAGGTAGAATACCAATGACAGTGTGAAGAGGCAGTACACAAGGCCTTTCATTATGAAACATAAAGTCCCTGTCATGTAGAGTAATGCAGAATCTCAGCTATGTTCAGGAATTCTGGAAAAACCTGATTCTCAATGCATTGAAATTTCACAGGTTGTACTGACCCTCAGGACCCAAAGTCTGAAATAAAGTCAGATAGAGTATATTGGGCAGCTGCCAAGTTAGAGTAACTCACATTAAACATCAACTTCTTTATATTCTAAGAAATTGATTAAAGCATTGCTGAATACATGTAAAATGGAAAATTAAGCCATTGCTGGATAACATTGACACCTTAAAGTTATTAGTCAAGATTTTTGCTTTTTGTGGAAGAGGAATTCATTCAACATCAGTCTGTGAAAAGCATATTCAGAGAATATAAACTGTGAAATTACATATCCTTACAGTGGGTGACAGTCCTACTTTTTGACCAAAGTCCAATTCTTTGCCCATGGTCTGCTTGGAAGACACACCTCCAATGTATGCTAACAATTAAGGCTGAGAATTGGCACATGTTAAAATACTCAAAAACTGTGTTGCATTTCACCTGGTCTATACTTCTTGTGTCTATGGTAATGGAAGAGAGAACTTGATTAGGATTTTGAGCACATATTTTCATCTATATGTCATAATCTAATACATCTCCACATGCTTAACCAACCAAACCCACAACTTCACTGTACGTCCTCTGTTAAAGTATCAAAATACATAGTGATCTAACAAATTGTAACTACATTTATTTTTCCCTCCCTCATAGTTACTATGGCTGGAGTCTAGCACACGTGTAAATGAAAGTATCACTATGATATTTCAGGATACAGATTGTCACTTACATATATGCCAGATTCTGTAGTTCTTATATTTCTCTCGATTATAAAAATTATGGATGGAATGTTTTTTCAATTGACAGTACTACTGGGGAATTTTAGCAAGTAGTTATGAAATGCCACAAAATTAAAAATTGCTCAGTTATATCAGAATATAAATTTGTGAAGGGGCAAATTCATTGAGTCCTGGATATATGAATCACTTCCTATTTCACAGGTTGCAATTAACATTCCATCTCAGCATGAAAGTCTCTGCTCAACATATGTTCACTGTGAGGTGTGACACAGGCTCTTGTTACATCACTAACCATATCATATACCAAAAATGCAATCCAAGCTACAGTTCTCCTACTATATTGAATTGAAATTATATATATACTATATATATATATACTAATTTATGTATCAAAAATAATTTGGAAAAATCCATGCATGTACTCAAAAACATGTATTGGGTTTGTAAACACATATGGGAAGTACATTGTTGTGTTCTTATTTAATAAAAATTTTAAATAATGTTGATGCTCATTGATGTATGTTGCTATTCTCTTTGGAAAACTTTTCTCCCAAAGTCAAAAGTAATGTTTCTTTTAAATCATTGTGAAGTGATAAACCTCCTGGTGTTTGCTACATACATTATGGCACATACATTATCAGACATTCACCTAGAGAAAAATCACAGACTAACAGAATGATATGAAGAGGAATCCAGTCTTCTTCTGAATACAAGAGACACAGTTCAATTTCAAAGAGAGTCATTATTGCAGAGTAAAAGTTTGGGACAAATTTCCAATTATATATTTATAAGAAACAAGTTGGTGTAGATATCATAGCATCTATGAAATGTAGACTTCAAAATAAAGAAAATAGATGAAGAAAATCATTTCATATGCATCAGAAGAAAATACCATGAAGATGAAATCTGACTTCTGAACACTTATACTCCATCACAACGGCACTAGCATTTGTAAAAGAGATATTACTAAAATTTAAATCACACCTAAAACACCACACACTAATATAATGGAAAACTTACACAATTCACTCTCACCACTGGAGAGGACTACCAGACAGAAACTCAGCAGTGAAATAAATGAGCTATGAGAAGTTATGCCTCAATTGTATTTATCCAATATCTTTAGAACATTCCATCAAAACAGAGAAGCATGAAATGGATCCTTGTCTTTAACCACATACTTGCCAATGAAACAAACCTTATCACATACAAAAAATTGGAATAACCCCTATATGTTATCAGACCATGATGGTTAAGAGTTAGATCTAAAAAGCAACATAATTTCAAGCCAGGCAGTGGTGGCGCACGCCTTTAATCCCAGCACTCAGGAGGCAGAGGCAGGCAGATCTCTGTGAGTTCGAGGCTGGGCTGGACCGACAGCCTCTAAAATAATACAGAGAAACCCTGTCTCGTAAAAAAGCAACATAATTCACAGACAGCCATCAAACTGATGGAAGTTATACAATTCTCAGTTGCATCACCTCATGGTTGAAGGAAGAAATAAATAAATTGAGAGTTCCTATAATTCATTGAAAATGAATGCACAACATACCCAAACTAATTGTGTTCTTTGAAAATAGTGCTAAGAAGAAAGCACATAGAACTAATTGCCTATGTAAATAGAACAGAGAACTCCCCAACTACTTACATAGCAGCATACCTGAAATGTCTAGGAAAAAGAGAAACAAAATCAACCATGAACAAAAATAATCAAATGGGATGTTGAAAACATTAAAATTGAAAAAATAAACAATACCCATAACCAATGACATTTAGAGTGGTTCTTCAAGAAAATTAACAAGATAGACAATCTTTATCATTTCAACCCAAAAGCTAGAGAAAGATTATGCAAATTGAAAAATCAGAAATGAAAGGGGAAAGATGACAAGCACACTGAGGCAATCTAGGGACAGTCAGGTCATACTTTGAAATCCGTACCCCACAAAATTGGAAAACTTTAAAGGAAACGAACAATTTTCTGGATAGTTATCACATACCAAAATTAAATAAAGAACAGGTAAACAATTTACATATACTTACAATCCAAAACGAAACAGAAGCAATCAACAAAGTTCCACGATGCAAAAAAGAGCTCAGGACCACCTCGAATTAGTGCAGAATTCTATCAGAAATTCAAAGAATTATTAATACCAATACTCTTCAAATTGTTCTATGACATACACAGTGAAGGTGCTGTACCAAAATCTTTTTACATGTGTACAATCAACTTGGTAGCAAACCACACAAAGACATAGCTAAAAAAGAGAACTAATTCAATCATTTGATTTTTGTTGACAAGTTTCTTGAGTTCTTTGTATATTTTTGAAATCAGTCGTCTGTCAGATATGGGGACCGTGAATAACTTTTCTCATTCTGTGGGATGCTGTTTTTTCTTATTGACTGTGTCCTTTGCTTTACAGAAACTTCTCTGTTTCAGGAGGTCCCATTTTATTAATTGTCGATTTCAGTGACTGTGATAATAGTGTTATGTTCAGGAGGTATTCTACTCAACTCTTCTAAGAGGGTCAATGAGGTTGTATTTATATTGAGGTCTTTGATCCATTTGAACTTATGTTTTCTTCATGGAGATAGATATGGACCTATCATTAAAATTTCAAGAGAGTTTGAAATATAACCCGCCCTGGTGAAATGAGGTGTTCCTGACTTCATGTCCTGCCCAGAAAAGCAAAGAAAAGTTTTGGGTGAATCAATAACACAAACTGTTTAAAGACAGTATTTCAACTAGAAAGACAGACAGTTTTTACAGTAGATTCATTCACAGGGACTTTTGTTCTTCAAATTTCCCATTCACCTTCCTACTATAAGTCTCCCAGATAACATTCATAATACATCTCGCCAAGGTTGCCACCCACTAGCTTACACAATGATTGCCAGAGATTGTACACCCAGATTGATTCTCTAGAATGACATTGTGACTGTGGTTTGTACATGATTCTCATTTACATAAACTTGGACACTCAATCAATGCAAACGACATCACCTGAATCCTCAGAGACCATACATACAAAAAGCTTATGACAAAACCATTCATAGACAACAGAGTCTAGATGTCTCAAAACTAAAATCATTGACACTGGTCAAAGAGTCTGATTCACAGATTTCTGAGTATGCAACAGCAATATCTTGACATGGAGAGTGGTACTGGATATTGAGCTGTCATTTGGACTGTGGCATCCTACAATAAATATAATCTTGTTAGGTGATACTGATTTTGTGTATTCAAAGTTTTAGAGGGCATCAGATAGAAGAAGATGGAAATCTGTCTCATTAGAGATAAACACCTGTCCATTTTTCCACATTCTGCTCTGAGAAATTGAATAAAACTTTGCTGAGGTAGGCAAGGATGGGAAGCTCACCATTTGATCAATATCTGTGAGTCATTTAATTCTCTTAATCCACAGTTTTACTTCTTTTTTTGAGCTCTGACTTTTTAAATCCATAAACACATAACACAACAGGTTGCATACACTAATAATTACAGTATGATTAATAACAATAGACACATAATTGACTAGATTGCAATTGTCATAATTCTAAATCAAACAAAGGACAATAAAATGTTCTCATAGTGGGTGAAGTATGAATAACTCTTGTAAACCTTTTCTTTTTCCCTCTCTCTTTGTTTTAAGCATTTCTTCTTCTTTTTTTAATTTTATTTTCCTGTATAAATTTAGATAAGAAACAAGGTTGCTTCACAAGTCAGTTCCAGGTTCCTCTCCCTTTCCCTCCCCTCCTCCCGTGCCCGCCCCCCAACCCCCCCCATTATCCCCTCATTCCCCCAAGAATGGTGAGGCCCTCCATGGGGGTGTTCATAGTCTGTCATTTCATATAGGGCAGGGCCTAGACCCTTCCCCAAGAGTTCAGGGTGAGAGTGCACCTCACATTGTTCTATGGGAGTCCAAAGTCCATGTGTATACTTGGGATGGGTACTGATCTGCTGCCAAGGCTCAATAGATTAACTAGGCCTCCTCACTGACACCCAGATTCAGGGGGTCTTGATCAGTCCCATGCTGGATTCCCAGGCTGATGCCTGGGATTCAAGAGTTAACCTTTGTCTGGTCAGCTGTTTCTGGGGGTTAAACCATCCCAGTCTTAATCCCTTTGATCATCAGTCCTCCCTCTCTGTTACTGGCTTTCTTGAGTTCAGCTCAGTACTTAACCGAGGGAGTCTGCCTCTTCTTCGATCAGCCACTAAATGAAGTTTCTGTTTCTCAGACTCTCTGGCCATAGGATTGTAGGCTGGCACTCCCCAGATCTATGTCTAAAATCCATATATGAGAGAGTACATGCCATGTTTCTCTTTTTGTGACTGGGTTACCTCACTAAGGATGGTTTCTTCTAGTGTCATCCATTTGCCTGCGAATCTCAAGATTCCATTATTTTTTTTCTGCTGAATAGTACTCCATTGTGTAAATGTACCACATTTTCTCTATCCACTCTTCGGGTGAGGGGCATCTAGGTTGCTTCCAAGTTCTGGCTATTAAAAATAATGCTGCTATGAACATAGAGCATCAGATATCCTTGTTGTATGAAGGGGAAACTTTTGAATATATGCCTAAGAGTGGAGTTGCTGGGTCTTGTGGTAGGTTTATTCCCATTTTTCTGAGGAATCTCCATACTGATTTCCAAAGTGGCTGAACCAGTTGGCACTCCCACCAGCAATGGAGGAGTGTTCCCCTTTCACCACGTCCTCTCCAGCATAAATTGTCCTTGGTGTTTTTGATTTTAGCCATTCTGACAGGAGTGAGATGGTATCTCAGAGTTGTTTTGATTTGCATTTACCGGGTGGCTAAGGATGTTGAGCACTTTCTCAAGGGCCTCTCAGCCATTTTAGACTCCTCTATTGAAAATTCTCTATTTAGTTCTGCAGCCCACTTTTTAATTGGATCCTTTGGTGTTTTGGAGACTTGCTTCTTGAACCCTCTGTCAGATGTGGGGTAAGTGAATATGTTTTCCCATTCTGTGGGCTGCCTTTTTGTCTTGCTGACTGTGTCCTTTGCCTTACAGAAGCTTCTCAGTTTCAGGAGGTCCCATTTATTAATTGTTGATCTCACTGTCTGTGCTAGCGGTGTTATGTTCAGGAAGTTTTCTCCTGTACCAATGTGTTCAAGGGTACCACCCACTTTCTCTTCTAAGAGGTTCAGTGTGACTGGATTTATATTGAGGTCTTTGATCCATTTGGACTTAGGTTTTGTGCATGACGATACTCATGGATCTATCTGCTTTCTTCTACATGCCAGCCTCCAGTTATGCCAGCACCATTTGTTGAAGATGTTTTCTTTATTCCATTGTATATTTTTAGCTTCTTTGTCAAAGATCAGATGTTCATACGTGTGTGGGTTAATACCCGGGTTTTCAATCTGGTTCCATTGGTCTACCTGTCTATTTTTGTGCCAATATCAAGCTGCTTTCAAGACTATAGCTCTATAATAGAGCTTGAGGTCAGAGATGGTGATGTCTCTGGATATTGCCTTATTGAAACGGGTTGTTTTGGGTATCCTGGGTCTTTGGTTTACCATATAAAATTGATTATTTTTCTTTCAAGGTTTGTGAAGAATTGTGCTGGGTTTTTATTGGGAATTGCATGGAATCTGTATATTGTTTTTGGCAGGATTGCCATTTTTACTACATTGATCCTTCCTATCCAAGAGCAGGGGAGATCTTTCCATTTTCTAAGGGCTTCTTTAATTTCTTTCTTTAAAGATTCAAAGTTCTTGCGAAACAGGTCTTTCACTTGTTTGGTTAGCATTTCCCCATGTATTTTATGTTGTTTATGGCAATTGTAAAGGGTGATTTTTCTCTGATTTCTTTCTCAGACCTTTTATCATCATTATATAGTAGGGCTACTGATTTTCTTGAGTTGATCTTGTAGCTTGCCACTTTGCTGAAGGTGTTAATCAGCTGTAAGAGTTCCCTGGTAGAGTTCTTTGGGTCATTGATGTAAACTATCATATCGTCTGCAAACAGTGAAAGTTTGACCTCTTCCTTCCCAATTTGTATCCCCTTGATCCCCATTGTTGTTGTATGGCAATGGCTAGAACTTCAAGTACCATGTTGAAAAGGTATGGAGAGAGTGGACAGCCTTGTTTTGTTCCTGATTTTAGAGGAATTGCACTGAGTTTCTGTCCATTTAGTTTGATGTTGGTTGTTGGTTTACTGTATATAGCTTTTATTATGTTTAAGTATGTCCCTGTTATTGCAGATCTGTCCAAGACCTTTATCATGAAGCGGTTTTGGATTTTGTCAAAGGCTTTTTCAGCATCTAGTGAGATGATCATGTGATTTTTGTTTTTCAGCTTGTTTATATGGTGGATTATGTTGATAGATGTTCGTTTGTTGAACCATCCCTGCATCACTGGGAAGAAACCTATTTGATTGTGGTCAATGATTATTTTGATATATTCTTGGTCACTCATTTGAATTACATATCTTGTCCACACCTTGCTTCTAGTAAGAATTCAGATTGGGTTGACATTCAAGGAGCGATTTGCCATCAACAATGGTTTCACCTTGATTCTGGTTGGTATAAATATGCTTCAATGGCACAGAGAGTGTGAACTTTTTATGTGGAAAACACGAAAGATACCAACAAGTTGTCAGACTTCTCTTCAGGGTCAGTGCTCCCAGAACATCTGGTTTAATGTTGGTATGTAAATCATTTTCCAAATGCACAAGGCA
>NW_024434082.1:0-5636 GCF_017639785.1 Mesocricetus auratus | reverse complement strand
GGACGCTGTAACGATACACGACACACAATTACTGAAAGTAAAGCTAAGTATTTAATGTAGAAATTACTCACAAGATACCAAACCCCGAGGAGCCAAGCAATTTTCAGCTGCCGGACTGGAAGCCGAACTCCAGGAAAAGAGACCGAGACTTCCTGTGTGCTGTCTTTTATGCCTTCCCCCATAACGTCCCCTAGCCATGCCCAAAAGTGGGCCTGGCTAGTGACATAGTTTTGCCTACGTACGTATAAGTCTTTACGTCCAGCCGTATACGGCTTTAGTCCTGCCTAAAGTGGGTGTGGCTAGCAGTGTGGTAAACCGCCCTTTTATTACCTCATCTGTATGCACCTCTAATAAGTCACATGTTTAATGGCGGCATCAGACTTCCTCCTACAATTCCCCTTTTAGTCTAAAAAGGACAACTAACTTGTGTCCATGAACAAAATGTATCAAACATCTATTCTACCTACCTAAACTTATCTGAAAGAAACACCCAAATATGAATACCTCCTTCCAATCCCAACTCTAAAATAATTGAAAACTAACACTAACAGGTGTAAACTATCTTATAATATCAATAGTAGGGAGAGGGGGCGTGGAATTCTCAAAGCTACTTCCTGCTGAGATGGGACGATGATAATCTCATGGGGACCTGTGAAAAGAAAATGTTAGTATAACAAAATCTCAGTAGATCAGACAGTCTCTGTATGGCAGGAGATGCTTGATTGAAGTTCCTGACTGGTATTCTAGTGTTGATTGAAGCTCTCATCTGAAGCTCTGGCCAGATTGTAGAATCTGTGCTGTTTCAGTTTCTTGATCCGGAGTTGTGTAGAGTGATGTAGTTTCAAGCCAGTTTCAGGATAGTGCTTGTCAGGTGGAGTCAATGATGTGGGGCAGTTCAGATGCCTCCAGTCGAATCAGGTGAAGTCAAGGAAGTGGATCCTCATTCTCTTTCGGAAGCAGTTGAAGATTGCTGTCAGGCAATCCCTTGTTCTCTGGAAAAACTCAAACATTAATGTTAACAAAGAAATATTTTAACTTTCATATGTATGCATACAGAAGAGGTGACAATAGGGAAGATGGTAAACCAGAAGGAAATTAGACTTTACAGAAAAAGAAATCCACAGATAACAGTCCCTCATTTTATTTCTTCTGTCTTATATCAATGGCTCTTTTGATATAATACAGAAATTCTGAATCGTATTTAAATAATATGCTTGAGTTTAGAGTAGGAGAGCCAATCCAACTCCAAAGCCAGCTTCAGTTAAATGAATGGGAACTGAGGTATGTGAAGAAATAAAGATAAAAGGGTACTATGAAAACACAATATAGAGAGATTTAGACTTTGATACCACAGTGAGTTACTGTTTGTTTGATGGTCCTCAGGGTAGCTATTCATTCTTCTTCAGGAATCCATATGTCCAGTATACTTTGTTGAGTGTATCTGTGAATACAAACAACAAAACACTTCTCTTTCCTTTTAGGATGTCACTTTACCCATGGTGGACTATGAATTTGTAGATGGGCTGTTATCTTCCTCCTCCTGAGATGTTTTCTGTTCTGATCAAATTTTAATTAATTTTGATGGAACCCAAACCTTTTCTTCCCCTGTGGAAGCAAAAGCATGACCCCTTCCCCAATGTAACACATATCCTGGTTTCCAGACTGAGGTCATAACATCCTTAAAATACACCGGTTGGTTCAGTTCAGAAGTCTTCTCTGTAGTCCAGTGTCTTTCTGCTGCAGTTTGTTCTTTCTCATCAGCATTAAGAAAATTCAACGTTATTAAAGCATTGTGTAACCTGTGTTTAGGTGTCTTTGTTTTCCCTGGCTGTTTATGAAGCATCTCTTTTAAGGTTCGGTTAGATCTTTCAATTATTGCTTGTCCTGTGGGATTGTAAGGTATACCAGCTACATGTTTTATATTATAATATTTGAAGAATTGTTCCAATTTACTGGAGACATATGCTGGACCATTGTCAGTTTTTATTGTTTTAGGTATACCCATAACAGCCATCACCTCTAAGAGGTGTGTAATAACAGAATCAGCTTTTTCAGAGCTGAGGGCAGTAGCCCTTTGGAAGCCTGAGAACGTGTCAATGGTATGGTGTACATATTTCAAACTGCCAAATTCTGGGAAGTGAAATACATCCATTTGCAAAAGTTCATTTCTGTGAACACCTTTAGGATTACAACCTGCTGGTAATGGAGTTTGATTGTACAATTAGCAACTGGGACAATTTCTTACTATTTCTTTGGATTGTTGCCAGGTGATAGAAAAATCCTTCTTTAAACCTTTGCTGTTAACATGGTGTTTCTCATGAAATTCTGAAGCTTCCAACACATTACCTACTAATAAACGATCAATTTCCTCATTGCCTTGTGCCAGAGGACCTGGCAGACCTGTATGGCATCTGATGTGTGTTATATATATAGGATGAGTCCTGTTTCTGATGATTTCCTGCAATTGTAAAAAGAATGAGGTTAATTCTGTATTATCAGGAACAAATTCTGCAGTCTCAATGTGCAAGACAACTCTTTCTGCATACTGAGAATCCGTGACTATATTGAGAGGCTCTGTAAAGTCTTTAAGTACCATGAAAATGGCATATAACTCTGCCTTTTGTACGGAGTTGTAAGGGCTTTGAACTACTTTACTTATATTTCCTGATTTATACCCTGCCTTACCTGATTTGTTTGCATCCGTGTAGAAGGTAACAACTCCAGAAATAGGTGTTTGCCTCACGATACGTGGAAGAATCCAAATTGTTTTCTTTATGAATTTGATTCTCTCTGTTTTGGGATAGTTATTACTAATACTTCCCAAAAAGTCACTGCAAGCTATTTGCCAATACTCATTATCCTTCCATAAGGAGGAAATTTCCTCATTCATTAAAGGTACAATAATTTCAGCTGGGTCTTTCCCAGTCAGTTGACGAAGCCTTAATTTACCTTTTAATATCAAATCGGAGATCTTTTCTATATATGTTTTCAATTTTTTATTCTGTTTATGTGGCAGAAATACCCATTCTAAAATGATGTCTTCCCTCTGCATCAATATTCCTGAGGGGTATTCTCTAGATGGTAAAATAACCAGAATACAGTCCAGATTTGGATCCACACGGTCCACATGTGCTTCTAATATTCTCTTTTCTACCCATTCTAATTCTTTTTCAGCCTCAGCTGATAGTACTCGTGGGCTGTTTAGGTCTTCATCTCCTTTTAAAGCCATTTTCAGGTGTTTTAAATCATGCCCTTCTACACCAATAATCGTCTGTAATTGAGAGATTTCTCCTAATAGTTTTTGAAGATCATTAAGAGTCCGGTAACGATCTCTTCTGATCTGCACTTTCTGTGGTCCAATTTTCTGAGCATCTATTTTATAACCGAAATAGTTAATAGAATCTCCTCTTTGTATTTTTTCTGGGGCAATTTGTAATCCCCAGCGAGGCAAAATTTCCTTTACTGCCTCAAACATCTTTTCCAAAGTATCCTTATTTGAATCAGACAATAATATGTCATCCATATAATGATATATTAACGAATGTGTAAATTTTTTACGAATTATTTCTAGAGGTTTATTCACAAAATATTGACACAAAGTTGGACTGTTTAACATACCTTGAGGTAGTACCTTCCACTGGAATCTCTGTACCGGACAGGAATTATTATAGGTAGGTACTGTGAAGGCGAACTTTTCTCTGTCGTTTTCTTGTAACGGTATGGTGAAGAAACAATCTTTTAAGTCTATAACTATAATTGGCCAATCCTTAGGAATTAGAGAAGGTAACGGCATCCCAGGTTGTAGAGACCCCATAGGCTGAATTACCTTGTTGATGGCTCTAAGATCAGTAACCATTCTCCACTTACCAGACTTCTTCTTGACAACAAAAACAGGTGAATTCCATGCACTAGTTGATTCCTCAATATGTCCAGCATCTAGCTGTTCCTGAACTAACTTCTCCAAAGCCTCTAACTTCTCAGATGTCATAGGCCATTGACCCACCCAGACAGGTTCATCTGTCAGCCATTTTAATGGTAGAGCTTTTGGTTGCTCTGTTGGTTTGGTACTAGCATCCTGCTTCTGTACAGCCTGTACATTTGGCATCTGTTTTCTGTACTGCCTTCCTATATTCTTTGTACCACTAAGAGCTTGTCTATAATTCCTAGCTGATACAGGAGGAATGTTAATCTGCGTATTTTCTAAGGACGTCATGGAATCTTTCATTTTTTACATTCATTATTTACATGTGATTCCAAATTTCTAATATTCTCATCCTTAGCAAGTACCTCAATAGCATGTAAACTGCCTTCTACAAATGATATTCTATCAGTTAGTTTATCATTGCTCTCAGACATGGAACAATTCTTTTCTGCTAGCATTTCAATTTTATGTTCCAGTCTTTGTAATTTGCTAGTGAAATCATCAAACATGGAACCGTGTTTTTCGTTAAATGTTTCCACATTATGTTCCAATTTTTCAATTCTATCTGTGGAACACATTTTTCCTGATAGTAATTCAATTTTGTGTTCCGTCTCTTTAAACCTGTTCGTCAGACCTACATTATCATTTTTAATATCCTGAATATTATCTACCAACCCTTTCTTACTCTCCTGCAATGAATTTTGCACTTCCTGAATCCTTTGTATTAAGATTTCAAAACTATCCTGCGATGACTGTATGACCTGTATAAGTTTATTCCTATTTTTGAGCCATTTCATTAACAAAATTATATTGATTATGAAGCTAATAATCACCATCATGGGTAGGAAGTACCTTTCAGGTAGGTCCTCAACCCTTTCTAAAATCCCATCCATACAAAAAACAAGAAAATTCTTAACATCCTGCATCATAGTGTTAGCTGTTGACATTGTATAAAGCAGTTACGTTTGTTACCAATGGAGTAATTCAGGCCGAAATCAACAGGCTGCCAGTGAAAGAGCACGTGGCCAGAGTCAGCAGGCCACCAGTAAAACAGCACGTGGCCGCGAGAGAAATCTTGGAATACCGCCTAACCTTACCGGCAGGTAGGAGGTGCTGGTTCCTGGCGGCAGGAATCGTGCCTTGCCGAGCGAAGTGGTGAGGAACTTAGCGAAAGGAGAGTCCACGTGTGCCTGGTCGGGCCGAGAGAAGCCGCTTTTCTGGGCGCCTGGATCCGGATTCCAATCCCACTCCCGACACCAAACTGTAGGCTTCAACGGACGCTGTAACGATACGCGACACACAATTACTGACAGTAAAGCTAAGTATTTAATGTAGAAAATTACTCACAAGATACCAAACCCAGAGGAGCCAAACAGTTCTCAGCTAGCTGCCGGACCGGAAGCCGAACTCCAGGAAAAGAGAGCGAGACTTCCTGTGTGCTGTCTTTTATGCCTTCCCCGTAACGCCCCTAGCCATGCCCAAAAGTGGGCCTGGCTAGTGACGTAGTTCCGCCTACGTACGTATACGTCTTTACGTCCAGCCGTATACGTCTTTAGTCCTGCCTAAAGTGGGTGTGGTTAGCGGTGTGGTAAACCGCCCTTTTATTACCTCATCTGTATGCGCCTCTAATAAGTCACATGTTTAATGGCGGCATCAGACTTCCTCCTACAATTTGCCAGTATTGTCTTGAGTACATATGCATTAATATTCATTG